>NW_027518449.1:1074292-1149292 GCF_051622035.1 Arctopsyche grandis | reverse complement strand
ACACACATACATTATACACACATACACAAACACACACACACACACATACATACATGCATGCATACATACATACATACACACATACATAATACACACATGCATACATACATACATACATGCATGCATACATACAAACATACATACGTACCTAACCTAACCTAACCTAACCTAACCTTACCTAACCTAACCTAACCTAACCTAACCTAACCTAACCTAACCGAACCTAACCTAACCTAGAATACACACATACATAATACACACATACACAAACACACACACACATACGTAAATGCATGCATACATACAAACATACATACATACATGCATACACACACACATACATACATACATACATACATGCATGTATACACACATGCATACATACACATACATAATACACACATACACAAACACATACATACATACATACATACATGCATGCATACATACAAACATACATACGTACATACATACACACACACAAATACACACATGCAAATATACAAACACACACAAACACACATACATAATACACACATACACACACACACCCACACAAATACACACATACACAAACACACACATACATACATACATACATGCATGCATACATACAAACATACATACGTACATACATACACACACACAAATACACACATGCAAACATACAAACACACACAAACACACATACATAATACACACATACACACACACACACCCACACAAATACACACATACACAAACACACACACATACATACATACATACATGCATGCAAACATGCATGCATACATACAAACATACATACGTACTCACATACATACATGCATACACACACACACATACACATATACACACGTGCAAACATACAAACACACGAATACACACATACATAATACACACATACACAAACACACACACACATACATACATGCATGCATACATACATACATACACACATACATAATACACACATGCATACATACATACATACATGCATGCATACATACAAACATACATACGTACCTAACCTAACCTAACCTAACCTAACCTTACCTAACCTAACCTAACCTAACCTAACCTAACCTAACCGAACCTAACCTAACCTAAACTAACCTAACCTAACCTAACCTAACCTAACCTTACCTAACCTAACCTAACCTATACACAAACACACACACATACATACATGCATGCATACATACATACATACATACATGCATGCTTACATACAAACACACACACAAATACACACATGCAAACATACAAACACACACAAACACACATACATAATACACACATACACACACACACACCTACACAAATACACACATACACAAACACACACACATACATACATACATACATGCATGCAAACATGCATGCATACATACAAACATACATACGTACTCACATACATACATGCATACACACACACACATACACACATACATAATACACACATACACACGTGCAAACATACAAACACACGAATACACACATACATAATACACACATACACAAACACACACACACACATACATACATGCATGCATACATACATACATACACACATACATAATACACACATACACGAGCACACACACATACATACATACATACGTACATGCATGCATACACACGTGCATACATACACACACACAAATACACACATACATAATACACACATACACAAACACACACAGATACATACATACATACATACATACATACATGCATACACACACACACATACACACATACATAATACACACATACACACATGCAAACATACAAACACACGAATACACACATACATAATACACACATACACAAACACACACACATACATACATGCATGCATTCAAACATACATACATACGTACATACATACATACATACATACATGCATACACATACACACAAACACACATACACACATACATAATACACACATACACGCATGCAAACATACAAACACAAGAATACACACATACATAATACACACATACACAAACACACACACATACTGACATTCATGCATACAAACATACATACATACGTACATACATACATACATACATACATGCATACACATACACACATACACACACACACACCCACACAAATACACACATACACAAACACACACACATACATACATACATACATGCATGCAAACATGCATGCATACATACAAACATACATACGTACACAAATACATACATGCATACACACACACACATACACACATACATAATACACACATACACACGTGCAAACATACAAACACACGAATACACACATACATAATACACACATACACAAACACACACACACACATACATACATGCATGCATACATACATACATACACACATACATAATACACACATACACGAGCACACACACATACATACATACATACGTACATGCATGCATACACACGTGCATACATACACACACACAAATACACACATACATAATACACACATACACAAACACACACAGATACATACATACATACATACATACATACATGCATACACACACACACATACACACATACATAATACACACATACACACATGCAAACATACAAACACACGAATACACACATACATAATACACACATACACAAACACACACACATACATACATGCATGCATACAAACATACATACATACGTACATACATACATACATACATACATGCATACACATACACACAAACACACATACACACATACATAATACACACATACACGCATGCAAACATACAAACACAAGAATACACACATACATACATACATGCATACATACATGCATGCATACATACAAACATACATACGAACATACATACACACACACAAATACACACATGCAAACATACAAACACACACAAACACACATACATAATACACACATACACACACACACACCCACACAAATACACACATACACAAACACACACACATACATACATACATACATGCATGCAAACATGCATGCATACATACAAACATACATACGTACTCACATACATACATGCATACACACACACACATACACACATACATAATACACACATACACACGTGCAAACATACAAACACACGAATACACACATACATAATACACACATACACAAACACACACACACACACATACATACATGCATGCATACATACATACATACACACATACATAATACACACATGCATACATACATACATACATGCATGCATACATACAAACATACATACGTACCTAACCTAACCTAACCTAACCTAACCTTACCTAACCTAACCTAACCTAACCTAACCTAACCGAACCTAACCTAACCTAACCTAACCTAACCTAACCTAACCTAACCTAACCTAACCTAACCTAACCTATACACAAACACACACACATACATACATGCATGCATACATACATACATACATACATGCATGCATACATACAAACATACATACGTACATACATACATACATGCATAAACACACACACATACACACATACACACATGCAAACATACAAACACAAGAATACACACATACATAATACACACATACACAAACACACACACACATACGTAAATGCATGCATACATACAACTATACATACATACATGCATACACACACACACATACATACATACATACATACATGCATGCATACACACATGCATACATACACATACATAATACACACATACACAAACACATTCATACATACATACATACATGCATGCATACATACAAACATACATACGTACATACATACACACACACAAATACACACATGCAAACATACAAACACACACAAACACACATACATAATACACACATACACACACACACACACCCACACAAATACACACATACACAAACACACACACATACATACATACATACATGCATGCATACATACAAACATACATACGTACATACATACACACACACAAATACACACATGCAAACATACAAACACACACAAACACACATACATAATACACACATACACACACACACACCCACACAAATACACACATACACAAACACACACACATACATACATGCATACACACACACACATACACACATACATAATACACACATACACACGTGCAAACATACAAACACACGAATACACACATACATAATACACACATACACAAACACACACACACACATACATACATGCATGCATACATACATACATACACACATACATAATACACACATACACGAACACACACACATACATACATACATACGTACATGCATGCATACACACGTGCATACATACACACACACAAATACACACATACATAATACACACATACACAAACACACACAGATACATAGATACATACATACATACATACATGCATACACACACACACATACACACATACATAATACACACATACACACATGCAAACATACAAACACACGAATACACACATACATAATACACACATACACAAACACACACACATACTTACATGCATGCATACAAACATACATACATACGTACATACATACATACATACATACATGCATACACATACAAACAAACACACATACACACATACATAATACACACATACACGCATGCAAACATACAAACACAAGAATACACACATACATACATACATGCATACATACATGCATGCATACATACAAACATACATACGAACATACATACACACACACAAATACACACATGCAAACATACAAACACACACAAACACACATACATAATACACACATACACACACACACACCCACACAAATACACACATACACAAACACACACACATACATACATACATACATGCATGCAAACATGCATGCATACATACAAACATACATACGTACTCACATACATACATGCATACACACACACACATACACACATACATAATACACACATACACACGTGCAAACATACAAACACACGAATACACACATACATTATACACACATACACAAACACACACACACACACATACATACATGCATGCATACATACATACATACACACATACATAATACACACATGCATACATACATACATACATGCATGCATACATACAAACATACATACGTACCTAACCTAACCTAACCTAACCTAACCTTACCTAACCTAACCTAACCTAACCTAACCTAACCTAACCTAACCGAACCTAACCTAACCTAGAATACACACATACATAATACACACATACACAAACACACACACACATACGTAAATGCATGCATACATACAAACATACATACATACATGCATACACACACACATACATACATACATACATACATGCATGTATACACACATGCATACATACACATACATAATACACACATACACAAACACATACATACATACATACATACATGCATGCATACATACAAACATACATACGTACATACATACACACACACAAATACACACATGCAAATATACAAACACACACAAACACACATACATAATACACACATACACACACACACCCACACAAATACACACATACACAAACACACACATACATACATACATACATGCATGCATACATACAAACATACATACGTACATACATACACACACACAAATACACACATGCAAACATACAAACACACACAAACACACATACATAATACACACATACACACACACACACCCACACAAATACACACATACACAAACACACACACATACATACATACATACATGCATGCAAACATGCATGCATACATACAAACATACATACGTACTCACATACATACATGCATACACACACACACATACACATATACACACGTGCAAACATACAAACACACGAATACACACATACATAATACACACATACACAAACACACACACACATACATACATGCATGCATACATACATACATACACACATACATAATACACACATGCATACATACATACATACATGCATGCATACATACAAACATACATACGTACCTAACCTAACCTAACCTAACCTAACCTTACCTAACCTAACCTAACCTAACCTAACCTAACCTAACCGAACCTAACCTAACCTAAACTAACCTAACCTAACCTAACCTAACCTAACCTTACCTAACCTAACCTAACCTATACACAAACACACACACATACATACATGCATGCATACATACATACATACATACATGCATGCTTACATACAAACACACACACAAATACACACATGCAAACATACAAACACACACAAACACACATACATAATACACACATACACACACACACACCTACACAAATACACACATACACAAACACACACACATACATACATACATACATGCATGCAAACATGCATGCATACATACAAACATACATACGTACTCACATACATACATGCATACACACACACACATACACACATACATAATACACACATACACACGTGCAAACATACAAACACACGAATACACACATACATAATACACACATACACAAACACACACACACACATACATACATGCATGCATACATACATACATACACACATACATAATACACACATGCATACATACATACATACATGCATGCATACATACAAACATACATACGTACCTAACCTAACCTAACCTAACCTTACCTAACCTAACCTAACCTAACCTAACCTAACCTAACCGAACCTAACCTAACCTAACCTAACCTATACACAAACACACACACATACATACATGCATGCATACATACATAAATACATACATGCATGCATACATACAAACACACAAATACACACATGCATACATACACACACACATACACACATACATAATACACACAGACACACATGCAAACATACAAACACACGAATACACACATACATAATACACACATACACAAACACACACACATACTGACATTCATGCATACAAACATACATACATACGTACATACATACATACATACATACATGCATACACATACACACATACACACATACATAATACACACATACACGCATGCAAACATACAAACACAAGAATACACACATACATACATACATGCATACATACATGCATGCATACATACAAACATACATACGTACATACATACATACATGCATAAACACACACACATACACACATACACACATGCAAACATACAAACACAAGAATACACACATACATAATACACACATACACAAACACACACACACATACGTAAATGCATGCATACATACAACTATACATACATACATGCATACACACACACACATACATACATACATAAATACATGCATGCATACACACATGCATACATACACATACATAATACACACATACACAAACACATACATACATACATACATACATGCATGCATACATACAAACATACATACGTACATTCATACACACACACAAATACACACATGCAAACATACAAACACACACAAACACACATACATAATACACACATACACACACACACACACCCACACAAATACACACATACACAAACACACACACATACATACATACATACATGCATGCATACATACAAACATACATACGTACATACATACACACACACAAATACACACATGCAAACATACAAACACACACAAACACACATACATAATACACACATACACACACACACACCCACACAAATACACACATACACAAACACACACACATACATACATACATACATGCATGCAAACATGCATGCATACATACAAACATACATACGTACACACATACATACATGCATACACACACACACATACACACATACATAATACACACATACACACGTGCAAACATACAAACACACGAATACACACATACATAATACACACATACATAATACACACATACACAAACACACACACACACATACATACATGCATGCATACATACATACATACACACATACATAATACACACATGCATACATACATACATACATGCATGCATACATACAAACATACATACGTACCTAACCTAACCTAACCTAACCTAACCTTACCTAACCTAACCTAACCTAACCTAACCTAACCGAACCTAACCTAACCTAACCTAACCTAACCTAACCTAACCTAACCTAACCTAACCTAACCTAACCTATACACAAACACACACACATACATACATGCATGCATACATACATACATACATACATGCATGCATACATACAAACATACATACGTACATACATACATACATGCATAAACACACACACATACACACATACACACATGCAAACATACAAACACAAGAATACACACATACATAATACACACATACACAAACACACACACACATACGTAAATGCATGCATACATACAACTATACAAACATACATGCATACACACACACACATACATACATACATACATACATGCATGCATACACACATGCATACATACACATACATAATACACACATACATACATACATACATACATGCATGCATACATACAAACATACATACGTACATTCATACACACACACAAATACACACATGCAAACATACAAACACACACAAACACACATACATAATACACACATACACACACACACACACCCACACAATTACACACATACACAAACACACACACATACATACATACATACATGCATGCAAACATACAAACATACATACGTACATACATACACACACACAAATACACACATGCAAACATACAAACACACACAAACACACATACATAATACACACATACACACACACACACCCACACAAATACACACATACACAAACACACACACATACATACATACATACATGCATGCAAACATGCATGCATACATACAAACATACATACGTACACACATACATACATGCATACACACACACACATACACACATACATAATACACACATACACACGTGCAAACATACAAACACACGAATACACACATACATAATACACACATACACAAACACACACACACATACATACATGCATGCATACATACATACATACACACATACATAATACACACATACACGAACACACACACATACATACATACATACGTACATGCATGCATACACACGTGCATACATACACACACACAAATACACACATACATAATACACACATACACAAACACACACAGATACATACATACATACATACATACATACATGCATACACACACACACATACACACATACATAATACACACATACACACGTGCAAACATACAAACACACGAATACACACATACATAATACACACATACACAAACACACACACACACATACATACATGCATGCATACATACATACATACACACATACATAATACACACATGCATACATACATACATACATGCATGCATACATACAAACATACATACGTACCTAACCTAACCTAACCTAACCTAACCTTACCTAACCTAACCTAACCTAACCTAACCTAACCTAACCGAACCTAACCTAACCAAACCTAACCTAACCTAACCTAACCTAACCTAACCTAACCTTACCTAACCTAACCTAACCTAACCTATACACAAACACACACACATACATACATGCATGCATACATACATAAATACATACATGCATGCATACATACAAACACACAAATACACACATGCATACATACACACACACATACACACATACATAATACACACAGACACACATGCAAACATACAAACACACGAATACACACATACATAATACACACATACACAAACACACACACATACTGACATTCATGCATACAAACATACATACATACGTACATACATACATACATACATGCATACACATACACACATACACACATACATAATACACACATACACGCATGCAAACATACAAACACAAGAATACACACATACATACATACATGCATACATACATGCATGCATACATACAAACATACATACGTACATACATACATACATGCATAAACACACACACATACACACATACACACATGCAAACATACAAACACAAGAATACACACATACATAATACACACATACACAAACACACACACACATACGTAAATGCATGCATACATACAACTATACATACATACATGCATACACACACACACATACATACATACATACATACATGCATGCATACACACATGCATACATACACATACATAATACACACATACACAAACACATACATACATACATACATACATGCATGCATACATACAAACATACATACGTACATTCATACACACACACAAATACACACATGCAAACATACAAACACACACAAACACACATACATAATACACACATACACACACACACACACCCACACAAATACACACATACACAAACACACACACATACATACATACATACATGCATGCATACATACAAACATACATACGTACATACATACACACACACAAATACACACATGCAAACATACAAACACACACAAACACACATACATAATACACACATACACACACACACACCCACACAAATACACACATACACAAACACACACACATACATACATACATACATGCATGCAAACATGCATGCATACATACAAACATACATACGTACACACATACATACATGCATACACACACACACATACACACATACATAATACACACATACACACGTGCAAACATACAAACACACGAATACACACATACATAATACACACATACACAAACACACACACACACATACATACATGCATGCATACATACATACATACACACATACATAATACACACATGCATACATACATACATACATGCATGCATACATACAAACATACATACGTACCTAACCTAACCTAACCTAACCTAACCTTACCTAACCTAACCTAACCTAACCTAACCTAACCGAACCTAACCTAACCTAACCTAACCTAACCTAACCTAACCTAACCTAACCTAACCTAACCTATACACAAACACACACACATACATACATGCATGCATACATACATACATACATACATGCATGCATACATACAAACATACATACGTACATACATACATACATGCATAAACACACACACATACACACATACACACATGCAAACATACAAACACAAGAATACACACATACATAATACACACATACACAAACACACACACACATACGTAAATGCATGCATACATACAACTATACATACATACATGCATACACACACACACATACATACATACATACATACATGCATGCATACACACATGCATACATACACATACATAATACACACATACACAAACACATACATACATACATACATACATGCATGCATACATACAAACATACATACGTACATACATACACACACACAAATACACACATGCAAACATACAAACACACACAAACACACATACATAATACACACATACACACACACACACACCCACACAAATACACACATACACAAACACACACACATACATACATACATACATGCATGCATACATACAAACATACATACGTACATACATACACACACACAGATACACACATGCAAACATACAAACACACACAAACACACATACATAATACACACATACACACACACACACCCACACAAATACACACATACACAAACACACACACATACATACATGCATACACACACACACATACACACATACATAATACACACATACACACGTGCAAACATACAAACACACGAATACACACATACATAATACACACATACACAAACACACACACACACATACATACATGCATGCATACATACATACATACACACATACATAATACACACATACACGAGCACACAAACATACATACATACATACGTACATGCATGCATACACACGTGCATACATACACACACACAAATACACACATACATAATACACACATACACAAACACACACAGATACATACATACATACATACATACATACATGCATACACACACACACATACACACATACATAATACACACATACACACATGCAAACATACAAACACACGAATACACACATACATAATACACACATACACAAACACACACACATACATACATGCATGCATACAAACATACATACATACGTACATACATACATACATACATACATGCATACACATACACACAAACACACATACACACATACATAATACACACATACACGCATGCAAACATACAAACACAAGAATACACACATACATACATACATGCATACATACATGCATGCATACATACAAACATACATACGAACATACATACACACACACAAATACACACATGCAAACATACAAACACACACAAACACACATACATAATACACACATACACACACACACACCCACACAAATACACACATACACAAACACACACACATACATACATACATACATGCATGCAAACATGCATGCATACATACAAACATACATACGTACTCACATACATACATGCATACACACACACACATACACACATACATAATACACACATACACACGTGCAAACATACAAACACACGAATACACACATACATAATACACACATACACAAACACACACACACACACATACATACATGCATGCATACATACATACATACACACATACATAATACACACATGCATACATACATACATACATGCATGCATACATACAAACATACATACGTACCTAACCTAACCTAACCTAACCTAACCTTACCTAACCTAACCTAACCTAACCTAACCTAACCGAACCTAACCTAACCTAACCTAACCTAACCTAACCTAACCTAACCTAACCTAACCTAACCTAACCTAACCTATACACAAACACACACACATACATACATGCATGCATACATACATACATACATACATGCATGCATACATACAAACATACATACGTACATACATACATACATGCATAAACACACACACATACACACATACACACATGCAAACATACAAACACAAGAATACACACATACATAATACACACATACACAAACACACACACACATACGTAAATGCATGCATACATACAACTATACATACATACATGCATACACACACACACATACATACATACATACATACATGCATGCATACACACATGCATACATACACATACATAATACACACATACACAAACACATACATACATACATACATACATGCATGCATACATACAAACATACATACGTACATAGATACACACACACAAATACACACATGCAAACATACAAACACACACAAACACACATACATAATACACACATACACACACACACCCACACAAATACACACATACACAAACACACACACATACATACATACATACATGCATGCAAACATGCATGCATACATACAAACATACATACGTACACACATACATACATGCATACACACACACACATACACACATACATAATACACACATACACACGTGCAAACATACAAACACACGAATAAACACATACATAAAACACACATACACAAACACACACACACATACATACATGCATGCATACATACATACATACACACATACATAATACACACATGCATACATACATACATACATGCATGCATACATACAAACATACATACGTACCTAACCTAACCTAACCTAACCTAACCTTACCTAACCTAACCTAACCTAACCTAACCTAACCTAACCGAACCTAACCTAACCTAAACTAACCTAACCTAACCTAACCTAACCTAACCTTACCTAACCTAACCTAACCTATACACAAACACACACACATACATACATGCATGCATACATACATACATACATACATGCATGCTTACATACAAACACACACACAAATACACACATGCAAACATACAAACACACACAAACACACATACATAATACACACATACACACACACACACCTACACAAATACACACATACACAAACACACACACATACATACATACATACATGCATGCAAACATGCATGCATACATACAAACATACATACGTACTCACATACATACATGCATACACACACACACATACACACATACATAATACACACATACACACGTGCAAACATACAAACACACGAATACACACATACATAATACACACATACACAAACACACACACACACATACATACATGCATGCATACATACATACATACACACATACATAATACACACATGCATACATACATACATACATGCATGCATACATACAAACATACATACGTACCTAACCTAACCTAACCTAACCTTACCTAACCTAACCTAACCTAACCTAACCTAACCTAACCGAACCTAACCTAACCTAACCTAACCTATACACAAACACACACACATACATACATGCATGCATACATACATAAATACATACATGCATGCATACATACAAACACACAAATACACACATGCATACATACACACACACATACACACATACATAATACACACAGACACACATGCAAACATACAAACACACGAATACACACATACATAATACACACATACACAAACACACACACATACTGACATTCATGCATACAAACATACATACATACGTACATACATACATACATACATACATGCATACACATACACACATACACACATACATAATACACACATACACGCATGCAAACATACAAACACAAGAATACACACATACATACATACATGCATACATACATGCATGCATACATACAAACATACATACGTACATACATACATACATGCATAAACACACACACATACACACATACACACATGCAAACATACAAACACAAGAATACACACATACATAATACACACATACACAAACACACACACACATACGTAAATGCATGCATACATACAACTATACATACATACATGAATACACACACACACATACATACATACATAAATACATGCATGCATACACACATGCATACATACACATACATAATACACACATACACAAACACATACATACATACATACATACATGCATGCATACATACAAACATACATACGTACATTCATACACACACACAAATACACACATGCAAACATACAAACACACACAAACACACATACATAATACACACATACACACACACACACACCCACACAAATACACACATACACAAACACACACACATACATACATACATACATGCATGCATACATACAAACATACATACGTACATACATACACACACACAAATACACACATGCAAACATACAAACACACACAAACACACATACATAATACACACATACACACACACACACCCACACAAATACACACATACACAAACACACACACATACATACATACATACATGCATGCAAACATGCATGCATACATACAAACATACATACGTACACACATACATACATGCATACACACACACACATACACACATACATAATACACACATACACACGTGCAAACATACAAACACACGAATACACACATACATAATACACACATACACAAACACACACACACACATACATACATGCATGCATACATACATACATACACACATACATAATACACACATGCATACATACATACATACATGCATGCATACATACAAACATACATACGTACCTAACCTAACCTAACCTAACCTAACCTTACCTAACCTAACCTAACCTAACCTAACCTAACCGAACCTAACCTAACCTAACCTAACCTAACCTAACCTAACCTAACCTAACCTAACCTAACCTATACACAAACACACACACATACATACATGCATGCATACATACATACATACATACATGCATGCATACATACAAACATACATACGTACATACATACATACATGCATAAACACACACACATACACACATACACACATGCAAACATACAAACACAAGAATACACACATACATAATACACACATACACAAACACACACACACATACGTAAATGCATGCATACATACAACTATACATACATACATGCATACACACACACACATACATACATACATACATACATGCATGCATACACACATGCATACATACACATACATAATACACACATACACAAACACATACATACATACATACATACATGCATGCATACATACAAACATACATACGTACATACATACACACACACAAATACACACATGCAAACATACAAACACACACAAACACACATACATAATACACACATACACACACACACACACCCACACAAATACACACATACACAAACACACACACATACATACATACATACATGCATGCATACATACAAACATACATACGTACATACATACACACACACAAATACACACATGCAAACATACAAACACACACAAACACACATACATAATACACACATACACACACACACACCCACACAAATACACACATACACAAACACACACACATACATACATGCATACACACACACACATACACACATACATAATACACACATACACACGTGCAAACATACAAACACACGAATACACACATACATAATACACACATACACAAACACACACACACACATACATACATGCATGCATACATACATACATACACACATACATAATACACACATACACGAGCACACAAACATACATACATACATACGTACATGCATGCATACACACGTGCATACATACACACACACAAATACACACATACATAATACACACATACACAAACACACACAGATACATACATACATACATACATACATACATGCATACACACACACACATACACACATACATAATACACACATACACACATGCAAACATACAAACACACGAATACACACATACATAATACACACATACACAAACACACACACATACATACATGCATGCATACAAACATACATACATACGTACATACATACAAACATACATACATGCATACACATACACACAAACACACATACACACATACATAATACACACATACACGCATGCAAACATACAAACACAAGAATACACACATACATACATACATGCATACATACATGCATGCATACATACAAACATACATACGAACATACATACACACACACAAATACACACATGCAAACATACAAACACACACAAACACACATACATAATACACACATACACACACACACACCCACACAAATACACACATACACAAACACACACACATACATACATACATACATGCATGCAAACATGCATGCATACATACAAACATACATACGTACTCACATACATACATGCATACACACACACACATACACACATACATAATACACACATACACACGTGCAAACATACAAACACACGAATACACACATACATAATACATACATACACAAACACACACACACACACATACATACATGCATGCATACATACATACATACACACATACATAATACACACATGCATACATACATACATACATGCATGCATACATACAAACATACATACGTACCTAACCTAACCTAACCTAACCTAACCTTACCTAACCTAACCTAACCTAACCTAACCTAACCGAACGTAACCTAACCTAACCTAACCTAACCTAACCTAACCTAACCTAACCTAACCTAACCTAACCTAACCTAACCTAACCTAACCTATACACAAACACACACACATACATACATGCATGCATACATACATACATACATACATGCATGCATACATACAAACATACATACGTACATACATACATACATGCATAAACACACACACATACACACATACACACATGCAAACATACAAACACAAGAATACACACATACATAATACACACATACACAAACACACACACACATACGTAAATGCATGCATACATACAACTATACATACATACATGCATACACACACACACATACATACATACATACATACATGCATGCATACACACATGCATACATACACATACATAATACACACATACACAAACACATACATACATACATACATACATGCATGCATACATACAAACATACATACGTACATAGATACACACACACAAATACACACATGCAAACATACAAACACACACAAACACACATACATAATACACACATACACACACACACCCACACAAATACACACATACACAAACACACACACATACATACATACATACATGCATGCAAACATGCATGCATACATACAAACATACATACGTACACACATACATACATGCATACACACACACACATACACACATACATAATACACACATACACACGTGCAAACATACAAACACACGAATACACACATACATAAAACACACATACACAAACACACACACACACATACATACATGCATGCATACATACAAACATACACACATACATAATACACACATGCATACATACATACATACACACATGCATACATACACACACACATGCATACATACACACACACACATACACACATATATAATACACACATACACACATGCAAACATACAAACACACGAATACACACATACATAATACACACATACACAAACACACACACATACATACATGCATGCATACAAACATACATACATACGTACATACATACACACACACAAATACACACATGCAAACATACAAACACACACAAACACACATACATAATACACACATACACACACACACCCACACAAATACACACATACACAAACACACACACATACATACATACATACATGCATGCAAACATGCATGCATACATACAAACATACATAAGTACAAACATACATACATGCATACACACACACACATACACACATACATAATACACACATACACACGTGCAAACATACAAACACATGAATACACACATACATAATACACACATACACAAACACACACACACACATATATACAAGCATGCATACATACAAACATACACACATACATAATACACACATGCATACATACATACATACACACATGCATACATACACACACACACATACACACATATATAATACACACATACACACATGCAAACATACAAACACACGAATACACACATACATAATACACACATACACAAACACACACACATACATACATGCATGCATACAAACATTTATACATACGTACATACATACACACACACAAATACACACATGCAAACATACAAACACACACAAACACACATACATAATACACACATACACACACACACCCACACAAATACACACATACACAAACACACACACATACATACATACATACATGCATGCAAACATGCATGCATACATACAAACATACATACGTACACACATACATACATGCATACACACACACATAAACACATACATAATACACACATACACACGTGCAAACATACAAACACACGAATACACACATACATAATACACACATACACAAACACACACACACACATACATACATGCATGCATACATACAAACATACACACATACATAATACACACATGCATACATACATACATACACACATGCATACATACACACACACACATACACACATATATAATACACACATACACACATGCAAACATACAAACACACGAATACACACATACATAATACACACATACACAAACACACACACATACATACATGCATGCATACAAACATACAAACATACGTACATACATACACACACACAAATACACACATGCAAACATACAAACACACAAAAACACACATACATAATACACACATACACACACACACCCACACAAATACACACATACACAAACACACACACATACATACATACATACATGCATGCAAACATGCATGCATACATACAAACATACATACGTACACACATACATACATGCATACACACACACACATACACACATACATAATACACACATACACACGTGCAAACATACAAACACACGAATACACACATACATAATACACACATACACAAACACACACACATACATACATGCATGCATACATACATACATACACACATACATAATACACACATGCATACATACATACATACATGCATGCATACATACAAACATACATACGTACCTAACCTAACCTAACCTAACCTAACCTTACCTAACCTAACCTAACCTAACCTAACCTAACCTAACCGAACCTAACCTAACCTAACCTAACCTAACCTAACCTAACCTAACCTATACACAAACACACACAAATACACACATGCAAACATACAAACACACACAAACACACATATATAATACACACATACACACACACACCCACACAAATACACACATACACAAACACACACACATACATACATACATACATGCATGCATACATACAAACATACATACGTACATACATACACACACACAAATACACACATGCAAACATACAAACACACACAAACACACATACATAATACACACATACATAATACACACATACACACACACACACCCACACAAATACACACACACACATACATACATACATACATGCATGCATACATACAAACATACATACGTACACACATACATACATGCATACACACACACACACATACACACATACATAATACACACATACACACGTGCAAACATACAAACACACGAATACACACATACATAATACACACATACACAAACACACACACACACATACATACATGAATGCATACATACATACATACACACATACATAATACACACATGCATACATACATACATACATGCATGCATACATACAAACATACATACGTACCTAACCTAACCTAACCTAACCTAACCTTACCTAACCTAACCTAACCTTACCTAACCTAACCTAACCGAACCTAACCTAACCTAACCTAACCTAACCTAACCTAACCTAACCTAACCTAACCTAACCTAACCTAACCTAACCTAACCTAACCTATACACAAACACACACACATACATACATGCATGCATACATACATACATACATACATGCATGCATACATACAAACATACATACGTACATACATACATACATGCATAAACACACACACATACACACATACACACATGCAAACATACAAACACAAGAATACACACATACATAATACACACATACACAAACACACACACACATACGTAAATGCATGCATACATACAACTATACATACATACATGCATACACACACACACATACATACATACATACATACATGCATGCATACACACATGCATACATACACATACATAATACACACATACACAAACACATACATACATACATACATACATGCATGCATACATACAAACATACATACGTACATACATACACACACACATATACACACATGCAAACATACAAACACACACAAACACACATACATAATACACACATACACACACACACACCCACACAAATACACACATACACAAACACACACATGCATACATACATACATGCATGCAAACATGCATGCATACATACAAACATACATACGTACACACATACATACATGCATACACACACACACATACACACATACATAATACACACATACACACGTGCAAACATACAAACACACGAATACACACATACATAATACACACATACACAAACACACACACACACATACATACATGCATGCATACATACATACATACACACATACATAATACACACATACACGAACACACACACATACATACATACATACGTACATGCATGCATACACACGTGCATACATACACACACACAAATACACACATACATAATACACACATACACAAACACACACAGATACATACATACATACATACATACATACATGCATACACACACACACATACACACATACATAATACACACATACACACATGCAAACATACAAACACACGAATACACACATACATAATACACACATACACAAACACACACACATACATACATGCATGCATACAAACATACATACATACGTACATACATACATACATACATACATGCATACACATACACACAAACACACATACACACATACATAATACACACATACACGCATGCAAACATACAAACACAAGAATACACACATACATACATACATGCATACATACATGCATGCATACATACAAACATACATACGAACATACATACACACACACAAATACACACATGCAAACATACAAACACACACAAACACACATACATAATACACACATACACACACACACCCACACAAATACACACATACACAAACACACACACATACATACATACATACATGCATGCAAACATGCATGCATACATACAAACATACATACGTACTCACATACATACATGCATACACACACACACATACACACATACATAATACACACATACACACGTGCAAACATACAAACACACGAATACACACATACATAATACACACATACACAAACACACACACACACATACATACATGCATGCATACATACATACATACACACATACATAATACACACATGCATACATACATAAATACATGCATGCATACATACAAACATACATACGTACCTAACCTAACCTAACCTAACCTAACCTTACCTAACCTAACCTAACCTAACCTAACCTAACCTAACCGAACCTAACCTAACCTAACCTAACCTAACCTAACCTAACCTAACCTAACCTAACCTAACCTAACCTAACCTAACCTAACCTAACCTATACACAAACACACACACATACATACATGCATGCATACATACATACATACATACATGCATGCATACATACAAACACACAAATACACACATGCATACATTAACACACACATACACACATACATAATACACACAGACACACATGCAAACATACAAACACACGAATACACACATACATAATACACACATACACAAACACACACACATACTGACATTCATGCATACAAACATACATACATACGTACATACATACATACATACATACATGCATACACATACACACATACACACATACATAATACACACATACACGCATGCAAACATACAAACACAAGAATACACACATACATACATACATGCATACATACATGCATGCATACATACAAACATACATACGTACATACATACATACATGCATAAACACAAACACATACACACATACACACATGCAAACATACAAACACAAGAATACACACATACATAATACACACATACACAAACACACACACACATACGTAAATGCATGCATACATACAACTATACATACATACATGCATACACACACACACATACATACATACATACATACATGCATGCATACACACATGCATACATACACATACATAATACACACATACACAAACACATACATACATACATACATACATGCATGCATACATACAAACATACATACGTACATACATACACACACACAAATACACACATGCAAACATACAAACACACACAAACACACATACATAATACACACATACACACACACACACCCACACAAATACACACATACACAAACACACACACATACATACATACATACATGCATGCAAACATGCATGCATACATACAAACATACATACGTACACACATACATACATGCATACACACACACACATACACACATACATAATACACACATACACACGTGCAAACATACAAACACACGAATACACACAAACATAATACACACATACACAAACACACACACACACATACATGCATGCATACATACAAACATACATACGTACCTAACCTAACCTAACCTAACCTAACCTTACCTAACCTAACCTAACCTAACCTAACCTAACCTAACCTAACCTAACCTAACCTAGAATACACACGTACATAATACACACATACACAAACACACACACACATACGTAAATGCATGCATACATACAAACATACATACATACATGCATACACACACACATACATACATACATACATACATGCATGTATACACACATGCATACATACACATACATAATACACACATACACAAACACATACATACATACATACATACATGCATGCATACATACAAACATACATACGTACATACATACACACACACAAATACACACATGCAAATATACAAACACACACAAACACACATACATAATACACACATACACACACACACACCCACACAAATACACACATACACAAACACACACACATACATACATACATACATGCATGCATACATACAAACATACATACGTACATACATACACACACACAAATACACACATGCAAACATACAAACACACACAAACACACATACATAATACACACATACATAATACACACATACACACACACACACCCACACAAATACACACACACACATACATACATACATACATGCATGCATACATACAAACATACATACGTACACACATACATACATGCATACACACACACACACATACACACATACATAATACACACATACACACGTGCAAACATACAAACACACGAATACACACATACATAATACACACATACACAAACACACACACACACATACATACATGAATGCATACATACATACATACACACATACATAATACACACATGCATACATACATACATACATGCATGCATACATACAAACATACATACGTACCTAACCTAACCTAACCTAACCTAACCTTACCTAACCTAACCTAACCTAACCTAACCTAACCTAACCGAACCTAACCTAACCTAACCTAACCTAACCTAACCTAACCTAACCTAACCTAACCTAACCTAACCTATACACAAACACACACACATACATACATGCATGCATACATACATACATACATACATGCATGCATACATACAAACATACATACGTACATACATACATACATGCATAAACACACACACATACACACATACACACATGCAAACATACAAACACAAGAATACACACATACATAATACACACATACACAAACACACACACACATACGTAAATGCATGCATACATACAACTATACATACATACATGCATACACACACACACATACATACATACATACATACATGCATGCATACACACATGCATACATTCACATACATAATACACACATACACAAACACATACATACATACATACATACATGCATGCATACATACAAACATACATACGTACATACATACACACACACATATACACACATGCAAACATACAAACACACACAAACACACATACATAATACACACATACACACTTACACACCCACACAAATACACACATACACAAACACACACATGCATACATACATACATGCATGCAAACATGCATGCATACATACAAACATACATACGTACACACATACATACATGCATACACACACACACATACACACATACATAATACACACATACACACGTGCAAACATACAAACACACGAATACACACATACATAATACACACATACACAAACACACACACACACATACATACATGCATGCATACATACATACATACACACATACATAATACACACATACACGAACACACACACATACATACATACATACGTACATGCATGCATACACACGTGCATACATACACACACACAAATACACACATACATAATACACACATACACAAACACACACAGATACATACATACATACATACATACATACATGCATACACACACACACATACACACATACATAATACACACATACACACATGCAAACATACAAACACACGAATACACACATACATAATACACACATACACAAACACACACACACACATACATACATGCATGCATACATACATACATACACACATACATAATACACACATGCATACATACATACATACATGCATGCATACATACAAACATACATACGTACCTAACCTTATGTATGTATGTATTTAGCCAGCAGCGTGGCTCGGTCGTTAAGCTTCTGCTTAACACTGAGAGGCGCCGAGTTCGATCCCTTGAGCTGACCTCGATTGAAAAGAATTTTTCTGAGTATATCTGTAATGCTGCTGGTCAGACCAGGATTTGTGACTCCTGGTTGATCGTTTCCTATCAGAGTTTGACAATTTTCTCTGATTTCATTGTTGAAACGATTCCCGATTAAAAATTGGCTAAAAATCCTTCCTACCCACTATGTCACCACTATTTGAGTATGATTAATGTAAATATTACAATAAAAATGTATGTACAATTCATAGATGTCTCGTTAATTGTCGAGTTTAAGTCAGTGTCTCGTAATTTAGCGACTTATATAATAAAAAATGCTGTATTGTTTGTAATTTGGCCAGGAAGGCGCATTGGGGTTTACCTGTAATGCCTTCCTGGTATGAAATAAAAAAAAAAATAAATAAATAAATAAATAAATAAATAATACACACATGCATACATACATACATACATGCATGCATACATACAAACATACATACGTACCTAACCTAACCTAACCTAACCTAACCTTACCTAACCTAACCTAACCTAACCTAACCTAACCGAACCTAACCTAACCAAACCTAACCTAACCTAACCTAACCTAACCTAACCTAACCTTACCTAACCTAACCTAACCTAACCTATACACAAACACACACACATACATACATGCATGCATACATACATAAATACATACATGCATGCATACATACAAACACACAAATACACACATGCATACATACACACACACATACACACATACATAATACACACAGACACACATGCAAACATACAAACACACGAATACACACATACATAATACACACATACACAAACACACACACATACATACATGCATGCATACAAACATACATACATACGTACATACATACACACACACAAATACACACATGCAAACATACAAACACACACAAACACACATACATAATACACACATACACACACACACCCACACAAATACACACATACACAAACACACACACATACATACATACATACATGCATGCAAACATGCATGCATACATACAAACATACATAAGTAAAAACATACATACATGCATACACACACACACATACACACATACATAATACACACATACACACGTGCAAACATACAAACACATGAATACACACATACATAATACACACATACACAAACACACACACACACATATATACAAGCATGCATACATACAAACATACACACATACATAATACACACATGCATACATACATACATACACACATGCATACATACACACACACACATACACACATATATAATACACACATACACACATGCAAACATACAAACACACGAATACACACATACATAATACACACATACACAAACACACACACATACATACATGCATGCATACAAACATTTATACATACGTACATACATACACACACACAAATACACACATGCAAACATACAAACACACACAAACACACATACATAATACACACATACACACACACACCCACACAAATACACACATACACAAACACACACACATACATACATACATACATGCATGCAAACATGCATGCATACATACAAACATACATACGTACACACATACATACATGCATACACACACACATAAACACATACATAATACACACATACACACGTGCAAACATACAAACACACGAATACACACATACATAATACACACATACACAAACACACACACACACATACATACATGCATGCATACATACAAACATACACACATACATAATACACACATGCATACATACATACATACACACATGCATACATACACACACACACATACACACATATATAATACACACATACACACATGCAAACATACAAACACACGAATACACACATACATAATACACACATACACAAACACACACACATACATACATGCATGCATACAAACATACAAACATACGTACATACATACACACACACAAATACACACATGCAAACATACAAACACACAAAAACACACATACATAATACACACATACACACACACACCCACACAAATACACACATACACAAACACACACACATACATACATACATACATGCATGCAAACATGCATGCATACATACAAACATACATACGTACACACATACATACATGCATACACACACACACATACACACATACATAATACACACATACACACGTGCAAACATACAAACACACGAATACACACATACATAATACACACATACACAAACACACACACACATACATACATGCATGCATACATACATACATACACACATACATAATACACACATGCATACATACATACATACATGCATGCATACATACAAACATACATACGTACCTAACCTAACCTAACCTAACCTAACCTTACCTAACCTAACCTAACCTAACCTAACCTAACCTAACCGAACCTAACCTAACCTAACCTAACCTAACCTAACCTAACCTAACCTATACACAAACACACACAAATACACACATGCAAACATACAAACACACACAAACACACATATATAATACACACATACACACACACACCCACACAAATACACACATACACAAACACACACACATACATACATACATACATGCATGCATACATACAAACATACATACGTACATACATACACACACACAAATACACACATGCAAACATACAAACACACACAAACACACATACATAATACACACATACATAATACACACATACACACACACACACCCACACAAATACACACACACACATACATACATACATACATGCATGCATACATACAAACATACATACGTACACACATACATACATGCATACACACACACACACATACACACATACATAATACACACATACACACGTGCAAACATACAAACACACGAATACACACATACATAATACACACATACACAAACACACACACACACATACATACATGAATGCATACATACATACATACACACATACATAATACACACATGCATACATACATACATACATGCATGCATACATACAAACATACATACGTACCTAACCTAACCTAACCTAACCTAACCTTACCTAACCTAACCTAACCTTACCTAACCTAACCTAACCGAACCTAACCTAACCTAACCTAACCTAACCTAACCTAACCTAACCTAACCTAACCTAACCTAACCTAACCTAACCTAACCTAACCTATACACAAACACACACACATACATACATGCATGCATACATACATACATACATACATGCATGCATACATACAAACATACATACGTACATACATACATACATGCATAAACACACACACATACACACATACACACATGCAAACATACAAACACAAGAATACACACATACATAATACACACATACACAAACACACACACACATACGTAAATGCATGCATACATACAACTATACATACATACATGCATACACACACACACATACATACATACATACATACATGCATGCATACACACATGCATACATACACATACATAATACACACATACACAAACACATACATACATACATACATACATGCATGCATACATACAAACATACATACGTACATACATACACACACACATATACACACATGCAAACATACAAACACACACAAACACACATACATAATACACACATACACACACACACACCCACACAAATACACACATACACAAACACACACATGCATACATACATACATGCATGCAAACATGCATGCATACATACAAACATACATACGTACACACATACATACATGCATACACACACACACATACACACATACATAATACACACATACACACGTGCAAACATACAAACACACGAATACACACATACATAATACACACATACACAAACACACACACACACATACATACATGCATGCATACATACATACATACACACATACATAATACACACATACACGAACACACACACATACATACATACATACGTACATGCATGCATACACACGTGCATACATACACACACACAAATACACACATACATAATACACACATACACAAACACACACAGATACATACATACATACATACATACATACATGCATACACACACACACATACACACATACATAATACACACATACACACATGCAAACATACAAACACACGAATACACACATACATAATACACACATACACAAACACACACACATACATACATGCATGCATACAAACATACATACATACGTACATACATACATACATACATACATGCATACACATACACACAAACACACATACACACATACATAATACACACATACACGCATGCAAACATACAAACACAAGAATACACACATACATACATACATGCATACATACATGCATGCATACATACAAACATACATACGAACATACATACACACACACAAATACACACATGCAAACATACAAACACACACAAACACACATACATAATACACACATACACACACACACCCACACAAATACACACATACACAAACACACACACATACATACATACATACATGCATGCAAACATGCATGCATACATACAAACATACATACGTACTCACATACATACATGCATACACACACACACATACACACATACATAATACACACATACACACGTGCAAACATACAAACACACGAATACACACATACATAATACACACATACACAAACACACACACACACATACATACATGCATGCATACATACATACATACACACATACATAATACACACATGCATACATACATAAATACATGCATGCATACATACAAACATACATACGTACCTAACCTAACCTAACCTAACCTAACCTTACCTAACCTAACCTAACCTAACCTAACCTAACCTAACCGAACCTAACCTAACCTAACCTAACCTAACCTAACCTAACCTAACCTAACCTAACCTAACCTAACCTAACCTAACCTATCCTATACACAAACACACACACATACATACATGCATGCATACATACATACATACATACATGCATGCATACATACAAACACACAAATACACACATGCATACATTAACACACACATACACACATACATAATACACACAGACACACATGCAAACATACAAACACACGAATACACACATACATAATACACACATACACAAACACACACACATACTGACATTCATGCATACAAACATACATACATACGTACATACATACATACATACATACATGCATACACATACACACATACACACATACATAATACACACATACACGCATGCAAACATACAAACACAAGAATACACACATACATACATACATGCATACATACATGCATGCATACATACAAACATACATACGTACATACATACATACATACATAAACACAAACACATACACACATACACACATGCAAACATACAAACACAAGAATACACACATACATAATACACACATACACAAACACACACACACATACGTAAATGCATGCATACATACAACTATACATACATACATGCATACACACACACACATACATACATACATACATACATGCATGCATACACACATGCATACATACACATACATAATACACACATACACAAACACATACATACATACATACATACATGCATGCATACATACAAACATACATACGTACATACATACACACACACAAATACACACATGCAAACATACAAACACACACAAACACACATACATAATACACACATACATAATACACACATACACACACACACACCCACACAAATACACACACACACATACATACATACATACATGCATGCATACATACAAACATACATACGTACACACATACATACATGCATACACACACACACACATACACACATACATAATACACACATACACACGTGCAAACATACAAACACACGAATACACACATACATAATACACACATACACAAACACACACACACACATACATACATGAATGCATACATACATACATACACACATACATAATACACACATGCATACATACATACATACATGCATGCATACATACAAACATACATACGTACCTAACCTAACCTAACCTAACCTAACCTTACCTAACCTAACCTAACCTAACCTAACCTAACCTAACCGAACCTAACCTAACCTAACCTAACCTAACCTAACCTAACCTAACCTAACCTAACCTAACCTAACCTATACACAAACACACACACATACATACATGCATGCATACATACATACATACATACATGCATGCATACATACAAACATACATACGTACATACATACATACATGCATAAACACACACACATACACACATACACACATGCAAACATACAAACACAAGAATACACACATACATAATACACACATACACAAACACACACACACATACGTAAATGCATGCATACATACAACTATACATACATACATGCATACACACACACACATACATACATACATACATACATGCATGCATACACACATGCATACATTCACATACATAATACACACATACACAAACACATACATACATACATACATACATGCATGCATACATACAAACATACATACGTACATACATACACACACACATATACACACATGCAAACATACAAACACACACAAACACACATACATAATACACACATACACACACACACACCCACACAAATACACACATACACAAACACACACATGCATACATACATACATGCATGCAAACATGCATGCATACATACAAACATACATACGTACACACATACATACATGCATACACACACACACATACACACATACATAATACACACATACACACGTGCAAACATACAAACACACGAATACACACATACATAATACACACATACACAAACACACACACACACATACATACATGCATGCATACATACATACATACACACATACATAATACACACATACACGAACACACACACATACATACATACATACGTACATGCATGCATACACACGTGCATACATACACACACACAAATACACACATACATAATACACACATACACAAACACACACAGATACATACATACATACATACATACATACATGCATACACACACACACATACACACATACATAATACACAGATACACACATGCAAACATACAAACACACGAATACACACATACATAATACACACATACACAAACACACACACACACATACATACATGCATGCATACATACATACATACACACATACATAATACACACATGCATACATACATACATACATGCATGCATACATACAAACATACATACGTACCTAACCTTATGTATGTATGTATTTAGCCAGCAGCGTGGCTCGGTCGTTAAGCTTCTGCTTAACACTGAGAGGCGCCGAGTTCGATCCCTTGAGCTGACCTCGATTGAAAAGAATTTTTCTGAGTATATCTGTAATGCTGCTGGTCAGACCAGGATTTGTGACTCCTGGTTGATCGTTTCCTATCAGAGTTTGACAATTTTCTCTGATTTCATTGTTGAAACGATTCCCGATTGAAAATTGGCTAAAAATCCTTCCTACCCACTATGTCACCACTATTTGAGTATGATTAATGTAAATATTACAATAAAAATGTATGTACAATTCATAGATGTCTCGTTAATTGTCGAGTTTAAGTCAGTGTCTCGTAATTTAGCGACTTATATAATAAAAAATGCTGTATTGTTTGTAATTTGGCCAGGAAGGCGCATTGGGGTTTACCTGTAATGCCTTCCTGGTATGAAATAAAAAAAAAAATAAATAAATAAATAAATAATACACACATGCATACATACATACATACATGCATGCATACATACAAACATACATACGTACCTAACCTAACCTAACCTAACCTAACCTTACCTAACCTAACCTAACCTAACCTAACCTAACCGAACCTAACCTAACCAAACCTAACCTAACCTAACCTAACCTAACCTAACCTAACCTTACCTAACCTAACCTAACCTAACCTATACACAAACACACACACATACATACATGCATGCATACATACATAAATACATACATGCATGCATACATACAAACACACAAATACACACATGCATACATACACACACACATACACACATACATAATACACACAGACACACATGCAAACATACAAACACACGAATACACACATACATAATACACACATACACAAACACACACACATACTGACATTCATGCATACAAACATACATACATACGTACATACATACATACATACATACATGCATACACATACACACATACACACATACATAATACACACATACACGCATGCAAACATACAAACACAAGAATACACACATACATACATACATGCATACATACATGCATGCATACATACAAACATACATACGTACATACATACATACATGCATAAACACACACACATACACACATACACACATGCAAACATACAAACACAAGAATACACACATACATAATACACACATACACAAACACACACACACATACGTAAATGCATGCATACATACAACTATACATACATACATGCATACACACACACACATACATACATACATACATACATGCATGCATACACACATGCATACATACACATACATAATACACACATACACAAACACATACATACATACATACATACATGCATGCATACATACAAACATACATACGTACATTCATACACACACACAAATACACACATGCAAACATACAAACACACACAAACACACATACATAATACACACATACACACACACACACACCCACACAAATACACACATACACAAACACACACACATACATACATACATACATGCATGCATACATACAAACATACATACGTACATACATACACACACACAAATACACACATGCAAACATACAAACACACACAAACACACATACATAATACACACATACACACACACACACCCACACAAAAACACACATACACAAACACACACACATACATACATACATACATGCATGCAAACATGCATGCATACATACAAACATACATACGTACACACATACATACATGCATACACACACACACATACACACATACATAATACACACATACACACGTGCAAACATACAAACACACGAATACACACATACATAATACACACATACACAAACACACACACACATACATACATGCATGCATACATACATACATACACACATACATAATACACACATACACGAGCACACACACATACATACATACATACGTACATGCATGCATACACACGTGCATACATACACACACACAAATACACACATACATAATACACACATACACAAACACACACAGATACATACATACATACATACATACATACATGCATACACACACACACACATACACACATACATAATACACACATACACACATGCAAACATACAAACACACGAAAACACACATACATAATACACACATACACAAACACACACACATACATACATGCATGCATACAAACATACATACATACGTGCATACATACATACATACATACATGCATACACATACACACAAACACACATACACACATACATAATACACACATACACGCATGCAAACATACAAACACAAGCATACACACATACATACATACATGCATACATACATGCATGCATACATACAAACATACATACGAACATACATACACACACACAAATACACACATGCAAACATACATACATAATACACACATACACACACACACACCCACACAAATACACACATACACAAACACACACACATACATACATACATACATGCATGCAAACATGCATGCATACATACAAACATACATACGTACTCACATACATACATGCATACACACACACACATACACACATACATAATACACACATACACACGTGCAAACATACAAACACACGAATACACACATACATAATACACACATACACAAACACACACACACACACATACATACATGCATGCATACATACATACATACACACATACATAATACACACATGCATACATACATAAATACATGCATGCATACATACAAACATACATACGTACCTAACCTAACCTAACCTAACCTAACCTTACCTAACCTAACCTAACCTAACCTAACCTAACCGAACCTAACCTAACCTAACCTAACCTAACCTAACCTAACCTAACCTAACCTAACCTAACCTAACCTAACCTAACCTAACCTAACCTAACCTATACACAAACACACACACATACATACATGCATGCATACATACATACATACATACATGCATGCATACATACAAACACACAAATACACACATGCATACATACACACACACATACACACATACATAATACACACAGACACACATGCAAACATACAAACACACGAATACACACATACATAATACACACATACACAAACACACACACATACTGACATTCATGCATACAAACATACATACATACGTACATACATACATACATACATACATGCATACACATACACACATACACACATACATAATACACACATACACGCATGCAAACATACAAACACAAGAATACACACATACATACATACATGCATACATACATGCATGCATACATACAAACATACATACGTACATACACACATACATACATACATGCATAAACACAAACACATACACACATACACACATGCAAACATACAAACACAAGAATACACACATACATAATACACACATACACAAACACACACACACATACGTAAATGCATGCATACATACAACTATACATACATACATGCATACACACACACACATACATACATACATACATACATGCATGCATACACACATGCATACATACACATACATAATACACACATACACAAACACATACATACATACATACATACATGCATGCATACATACAAACATACATACGTACATACATACACACACACAAATACACACATGCAAACATACAAACACACACAAACACACATACATAATACACACATACACACACACACACCCACACAAATACACACATACACAAACACACACACATACATACATACATACATGCATGCAAACATGCATGCATACATACAAACATACATACGTACACACATACATACATGCATACACACACACACATACACACATACATAATACACACATACACACGTGCAAACATACAAACACACGAATACACACAAACATAATACACACATACACAAACACACACACACACATACATGCATGCATACATACAAACATACATACGTACCTAACCTAACCTAACCTAACCTAACCTTACCTAACCTAACCTAACCTAACCTAACCTAACCTAACCTAACCTAACCTAACCTAACCTAACCTAGAATACACACGTACATAATACACACATACACAAACACACACACACATACGTAAATGCATGCATACATACAAACATACATACATACATGCATACACACACACATACATACATACATACATACATGCATGTATACACACATGCATACATACACATACATAATACACACATACACAAACACATACATACATACATACATACATGCATGCATACATACAAACATACATACGTACATACATACACACACACAAATACACACATGCAAATATACAAACACACACAAACACACATACATAATACACACATACACACACACACACCCACACAAATACACACATACACAAACACACACATACATACATACATACATGCATGCATACATACAAACATACATACGTACATACATACACACACACAAATACACACATGCAAACATACAAACACACACAAACACACATACATAATACACACATACACACACACACACCCACACAAATACACACATACACAAACACACACACATACATACATACATACATGCATGCAAACATGCATGCATACATACAAACATACATACGTACTCACATACATACATGCATACACACACACACATACACATATACACACGTGCAAACATACAAACACACGAATACACACATACATAATACACACATACACAAACACACACACACATACATACATGCATGCATACATACATACATACACACATACATAATACACACATGCATACATACATACATACATGCATGCATACATACAAACATACATACGTACCTAACCTAACCTAACCTAACCTAACCTTACCAAACCTAACCTAACCTAACCTAACCTAACCTAACCGAACCTAACCTAACCTAAACTAACCTAACCTAACCTAACCTAACCTAACCTTACCTAACCTAACCTAACCTATACACAAACACACACACATACATACATGCATGCATACATACATACATACATACATGCATGCTTACATACAAACACACACACAAATACACACATGCAAACATACAAACACACACAAACACACATACATAATACACACATACACACACACACACACCCACACAAATACACACATACACAAACACACACACATACATACATACATACATGCATGCAAACATGCATGCATACATACAAACATACATACGTACTCACATACATACATGCATACACACACACACATACACACATACATATTACACACATACACACGTGCAAACATACAAACACACGAATACACACATACATAATACACACATACACAAACACACACACACACATACATACATGCATGCATACATACATACATACACACATACATAATACACACATGCATACATACATACATACATGCATGCATACATACAAACATACATACGTACCTAACCTAACCTAACCTAACCTAACCTTACCTAACCTAACCTAACCTAACCTAACCTAACCGAACCTAACCTAACCAAACCTAACCTAACTTAACCTAACCTAACCTAACCTAACCTTACCTAACCTTACCTAACCTAACCTATACACAAACACACACACATACATACATGCATGCATACATACATAAATACATACATGCATGCATACATACAAACACACAAATACACACATGCATACATACACACACACATACACACATACATAATACACACAGACACACATGCAAACATACAAACACACGAATACACACATACATAATACACACATACACAAACACACACACATACTGACATTCATGCATACAAACATACATACATACGTACATACATACATACATACATACATGCATACACATACACACATACACACATACATAATACACACATACACGCATGCAAACATACAAACACAAGAATACACACATACATACATACATGCATACATACATGCATGCATACATACAAACATACATACGTACATACATACATACATGCATAAACACACACACATACACACATACACACATGCAAACATACAAACACAAGAATACACACATACATAATACACACATACACAAACACACACACACATACGTAAATGCATGCATACATACAACTATACATACATACATGCATACACACACACACATACATACATACATACATACATGCATGCATACACACATGCATACATACACATACATAATACACACATACACAAACACATACATACATACATACATACATGCATGCATACATACAAACATACATACGTACATTCATACACACACACAAATACACACATGCAAACATACAAACACACACAAACACACATACATAATACACACATACACACACACACACACCCACACAAATACACACATACACAAACACACACACATACATACATACATACATGCATGCATACATACAAACATACATACGTACATACATACACACTCACAAATACACACATGCAAACATACAAACACACACAAACACACATACATAATACACACATACACACACACACACCCACACAAATACACACATACACAAACACACACACATACATACATACATACATGCATGCAAACATGCATGCATACATACAAACATACATACGTACACACATACATACATGCATACACACACACACATACACACATACATAATACACACATACACACGTGCAAACATACAAACACACGAATACACACATACATAATACACACATACACAAACACACACACACACATACATACATGCATGCATACATACATACATACACACATATATAATACACACATACACGAACACACACACATACATACATACATACGTACATGCATGCATACACACGTGCATACATACACACACACAAATACACACATACATAATACACACATACACAAACACACACAGATACATACATACATACATACATACATACATGCATACACATACACACATACATAATACACACATACACGCATGCAAACATACAAACACAAGAATACACACATACATACATACATGCATACATACATGCATGCATACATACAAACATACATACGTACATACATACATACATGCATAAACACAAACACATACACACATACACACATGCAAACATACAAACACAAGAATACACACATACATAATACACACATACACAAACACACACACACATACGTAAATGCATGCATACATACAACTATACATACATACATGCATACACACACACACATACATACATACATACATACATGCATGCATACACACATGCATACATACACATACATAATACACACATACACAAACACATACATACATACATACATACATGCATGCATACATACAAACATACATACGTACATACATACACACACACAAATACACACATGCAAACATACAAACACACACAAACACACATACATAATACACACATACACACACACACACCCACACAAATACACACATACACAAACACACACACATACATACATACATACATGCATGCAAACATGCATGCATACATACAAACATACATACGTACACACATACATACATGCATACACACACACACATACACACATACATAATACACACATACACACGTGCAAACATACAAACACACGAATACACACAAACATAATACACACATACACAAACACACACACACACATACATGCATGCATACATACAAACATACATACGTACCTAACCTAACCTAACCTAACCTAACCTTACCTAACCTAACCTAACCTAACCTAACCTAACCTAACCTAACCTAACCTAACCTAACCTAACCTAACCTAACCTAGAATACACACGTACATAATACACACATACACAAACACACACACACATACGTAAATGCATGCATACATACAAACATACATACATACATGCATACACACACACATACATACATACATACATACATGCATGTATACACACATGCATACATACACATACATAATACACACATACACAAACACATACATACATACATACATACATGCATGCATACATACAAACATACATACGTACATACATACACACACACAAATACACACATGCAAATATACAAACACACACAAACACACATACATAATACACACATACACACACACACACCCACACAAATACACACATACACAAACACACACATACATACATACATACATGCATGCATACATACAAACATACATACGTACATACATACACACACACAAATACACACATGCAAACATACAAACACACACAAACACACATACATAATACACACATACACATACACACACCCACACAAATACACACATACACAAACACACACACATACATACATACATACATGCATGCAAACATGCATGCATACATACAAACATACATACGTACTCACATACATACATGCATACACACACACACATACACATATACACACGTGCAAACATACAAACACACGAATACACACATACATAATACACACATACACAAACACACACACACATACATACATGCATGCATACATACATACATACACACATACATAATACACACATGCATACATACATACATACATGCATGCATACATACAAACATACATACGTACCTAACCTAACCTAACCTAACCTAACCTTACCAAACCTAACCTAACCTAACCTAACCTAACCTAACCGAACCTAACCTAACCTAAACTAACCTTACCTAACCTAACCTAACCTAACCTTACCTAACCTAACCTAACCTATACACAAACACACACACATACATACATGCATGCATACATACATACATACATACATGCATGCTTACATACAAACACACACACAAATACACACATGCAAACATACAAACACACACAAACACACATACATAATACACACATACACACACACACACACCCACACAAATACACACATACACAAACACACACACATACATACATACATACATGCATGCAAACATGCATGCATACATACAAACATACATACGTACTCACATACATACATGCATACACACACACATACACACATACATATTACACACATACACACGTGCAAACATACAAACACACGAATACACACATACATAATACACACATACACAAACACACACACACACATACATACATGCATGCATACATACATACATACACACATACATAATACACACATGCATACATACATACATACATGCATGCATACATACAAACATACATACGTACCTAACCTAACCTAACCTTACCTAACCTTACCTAACCTAACCTAACCTAACCTAACCTAACCTAACCGAACCTAACCTAACCAAACCTAACCTAACCTAACCTAACCTAACCTAACCTTACCTTACCTAACCTAACCTAACCTAACCTATACACAAACACACACACATACATACATGCATGCATACATACATAAATACATACATGCATGCATACATACAAACACACAAATACACACATGCATACATACACACACACATACACACATACATAATACACACAGACACACATGCAAACATACAAACACACGAATACACACATACATAATACACACATACACAAACACACACACATACTGACATTCATGCATACAAACATACATACATACGTACATACATACATACATACATACATGCATACACATACACACATACACACATACATAATACACACATACACGCATGCAAACATACAAACACAAGAATACACACATACATACATACATGCATACATACATGCATGCATACATACAAACATACATACGTACATACATACATACATGCATAAACACACACACATACACACATACACACATGCAAACATACAAACACAAGAATACACACATACATAATACACACATACACAAACACACACACACATACGTAAATGCATGCATACATACAACTATACATACATACATGCATACACACACACACATACATACATACATACATACATGCATGCATACACACATGCATACATACACATACATAATACACACATACACAAACACATACATACATACATACATACATGCATGCATACATACAAACATACATACGTACATTCATACACACACACAAATACACACATGCAAACATACAAACACACACAAACACACATACATAATACACACATACACACACACACACACCCACACAAATACACACATACACAAACACACACACATACATACATACATACATGCATGCATACATACAAACATACATACGTACATACATACACACACACAAATACACACATGCAAACATACAAACACACACAAACACACATACATAATACACACATACACACACACACACCCACACAAATACACACATACACAAACACACACACATACATACATACATACATGCATGCAAACATGCATGCATACATACAAACATACATACGTACACACATACATACATGCATACACACACACACATACACACATACATAATACACACATACACACGTGCAAACATACAAACACACGAATACACACATACATAATACACACATACACAAACACACACACACACATACATACATGCATGCATACATACATACATACACACATACATAATACACACATACACGAGCACACACACATACATACATACATACGTACATGCATGCATACACACGTGCATACATACACACACACAAATACACACATACATAATACACACATACACAAACACACACAGATACATACATACATACATACATACATACATGCATACACACACACACATACACACATACATAATACACACATACACACATGCAAACATACAAACACACGAATACACACATACATAATACACACATACACAAACACACACACATACATACATGCATGCATACAAACATACATACATACGTACATACATACATACATACATACATGCATACACATACACACAAACACACATACACACATACATAATACACACATACACGCATGCAAACATACAAACACAAGAATACACACAAAAATAATACACACATACACAAACACACACACATACTGACATTCATGCATACAAACATACATACATACGTACATACATACATACATACATACATGCATACACATACACACATACACACACACACACCCACACAAATACACACATACACAAACACACACACATACATACATACATACATGCATGCAAACATGCATGCATACATACAAACATACATACGTACACACATACATACATGCATACACACACACACATACACACATACATAATACACACATACACACGTGCAAACATACAAACACACGAATACACACATACATAATACACACATACACAAACACACACACACACATACATACATGCATGCATACATACATACATACACACATACATAATACACACATACACGAGCACACACACATACATACATACATACGTACATGCATGCATACACACGTGCATACATACACACACACAAATACACACATACATAATACACACATACACAAACACACACAGATACATACATACATACATACATACATACATGCATACACACACACACATACACACATACATAATACACACATACACACATGCAAACATACAAACACACGAATACACACATACATAATACACACATACACAAACACACACACATACATACATGCATGCATACAAACATACATACATACGTACATACATACATACATACATACATGCATACACATACACACAAACACACATACACACATACATAATACACACATACACGCATGCAAACATACAAACACAAGAATACACACATACATACATACATGCATACATACATGCATGCATACATACAAACATACATACGAACATACATACACACACACAAATACACACATGCAAACATACAAACACACACAAACACACATACATAATACACACATACACACACACACACCCACACAAATACACACATACACAAACACACACACATACATACATACATACATGCATGCAAACATGCATGCATACATACAAACATACATACGTACTCACATACATACATGCATACACACACACACATACACACATACATAATACACACATACACACGTGCAAACATACAAACACACGAATACACACATACATAATACACACATACACAAACACACACACACACACATACATACATGCATGCATACATACATACATACACACATACATAATACACACATGCATACATACATACATACATGCATGCATACATACAAACATACATACGTACCTAACCTAACCTAACCTAACCTAACCTTACCTAACCTAACCTAACCTAACCTAACCTAACCGAACCTAACCTAACCTAACCTAACCTAACCTAACCTAACCTAACCTAACCTAACCTAACCTAACCTAACCTATACACAAAAAACACACACATACATACATGCATGCATACATACATACATACATACATGCATGCATACATACAAACATACATACGTACATACATACATACATGCATAAACACACACACATACACACATACACACATGCAAACATACAAACACAAGAATACACACATACATAATACACACATACACAAACACACACACACATACGTAAATGCATGCATACATACAACTATACATACATACATGCATACACACACACACATACATACATACATACATACATGCATGCATACACACATGCATACATACACATACATAATACACACATACACAAACACATACATACATACATACATACATGCATGCATACATACAAACATACATACGTACATACATACACACACACAAATACACACATGCAAACATACAAACACACACAAACACACATACATAATACACACATACACACACACACACACCCACACAAATACACACATACACAAACACACACACATACATACATACATACATGCATGCATACATACAAACATACATACGTACATACATACACACACACAAATACACACATGCAAACATACAAACACACACAAACACACATACATAATACACACATACACACACACACACCCACACAAATACACACATACACAAACACACACACATACATACATGCATACACACACACACATACACACATACATAATACACACATACACACGTGCAAACATACAAACACACGAATACACACATACATAATACACACATACACAAACACACACACACACATACATACATACATGCATGCATACATACAAACATACACACATACATAATACACACATACACGAGCACACACACATACATACATACATACGTACATGCATGCATACACACGTGCATACATACACACACACAAATACACACATACATAATACACACATACACAAACACACACAGATACATACATACATACATACATACATACATGCATACACACACACACATACACACATACATAATACACACATACACACATGCAAACATACAAACACACGAATACACACATACATAATACACACATACACAAACACACACACATACATACATGCATGCATACAAACATACATACATACGTACATACAAACATACATACATACATGCATACACATACACACAAACACACATACACACATACATAATACACACATACACGCATGCAAACATACAAACACAAGAATACACACATACATACATACATGCATACATACATGCATGCATACATACAAACATACATACGAACATACATACACACACACAAATACACACATGCAAACATACAAACACACACAAACACACATACATAATACACACATACACACACACACACCCACACAAATACACACATACACAAACACACACACATACATACATACATACATGCATGCAAACATGCATGCATACATACAAACATACATACGTACTCACATACATACATGCATACACACACACACATACACACATACATAATACACACATACACACGTGCAAACATACAAACACACGAATACACACATACATAATACACACATACACAAACACACACACACACACATACATACATGCATGCATACATACATACATACACACATACATAATACACACATGCATACATACATACATACATGCATGCATACATACAAACATACATACGTACCTAACCTAACCTAACCTAACCTAACCTTACCTAACCTAACCTAACCTAACCTAACCTAACCTAACCGAACCTAACCTAACCTAAACTAACCTAACCTAACCTAACCTAACCTAACCTAACCTAACCTAACCTAACCTATACACAAACACACACACATACATACATGCATGCATACATACATACATACATACATGCATGCATACATACAAACATACATACGTACATACATACATACATGCATAAACACACACACATACACACATACACACATGCAAACATACAAACACAAGAATACACACATACATAATACACACATACACAAACACACACACACATACGTAAATGCATGCATACATACAACTATACATACATACATGCATACACACACACACATACATACATACATACATACATGCATGCATACACACATGCATACATACACATACATAATACACACATACACAAACACATACATACATACATACATACATGCATGCATACATACAAACATACATACGTACATACATACACACACACAAATACACACATGCAAACATACAAACACACACAAACACACATACATAATACACACATACACACACACACACCCACACAAATACACACATACACAAACACACACACATACATACATACATACATGCATGCAAACATGCATGCATACATACAAACATACATACGTACACACATACATACATGCATACACACACACACATACACACATACATAATACACACATACACACGTGCAAACATACAAACACACGAATACACACAAACATAATACACACATACACAAACACACACACACACATACATGCATGCATACATACAAACATACATACGTACCTAACCTAACCTAACCTAACCTAACCTTACCTAACCTAACCTAACCTAACCTAACCTAACCTAACCTAACCTAACCTAACCTAACCTAACCTTACCTAACCTAGAATACACACGTACATAATACACACATACACAAACACACACACACATACGTAAATGCATGCATACATACAAACATACATACATACATGCATACACACACACATACATACATACATACATACATGCATGTATACACACATGCATACATACACATACATAATACACACATACACAAACACATACATACATACATACATACATGCATGCATACATACAAACATACATACGTACATACATACACACACACAAATACACACATGCAAATATACAAACACACACAAACACACATACATAATACACACATACACACACACACACCCACACAAATACACACATACACAAACACACACATACATACATACATACATGCATGCATACATACAAACATACATACGTACATACATACACACACACAAATACACACATGCAAACATACAAACACACACAAACACACATACATAATACACACATACACATACACACACCCACACAAATACACACATACACAAACACACACACATACATACATACATACATGCATGCAAACATGCATGCATACATACAAACATACATACGTACTCACATACATACATGCATACACACACACACATACACATATACACACGTGCAAACATACAAACACACGAATACACACATACATAATACACACATACACAAACACACACACACATACATACATGCATGCATACATACATACATACACACATACATAATACACACATGCATACATACATACATACATGCATGCATACATACAAACATACATACGTACCTAACCTAACCTAACCTAACCTAACCTTACCAAACCTAACCTAACCTAACCTAACCTAACCTAACCGAACCTAACCTAACCTAAACTAACCTTACCTAACCTAACCTAACCTAACCTTACCTAACCTAACCTAACCTATACACAAACACACACACATACATACATGCATGCATACATACATACATACATACATGCATGCTTACATACAAACACACACACAAATACACACATGCAAACATACAAACACACACAAACACACATACATAATACACACATACACACACACACACACCCACACAAATACACACATACACAATCACACACACATACATACATACATACATGCATGCAAACATGCATGCATACATACAAACATACATACGTACTCACATACATACATGCATACACACACACATACACACATACATATTACACACATACACACGTGCAAACATACAAACACACGAATACACACATACATAATACACACATACACAAACACACACACACACATACATACATGCATGCATACATACATACATACACACATACATAATACACACATGCATACATACATACATACATGCATGCATACATACAAACATACATACGTACCTAACCTAACCTAACCTAACCTAACCTTACCTAACCTAACCTAACCTAACCTAACCTAACCTAACCGAACCTAACCTAACCAAACCTAACCTAACCTAACCTAACCTAACCTAACCTAACCTTACCTAACCTAACCTAACCTAACCTATACACAAACACACACACATACATACATGCATGCATACATACATAAATACATACATGCATGCATACATACAAACACACAAATACACTCATGCATACATACACACACACATACACACATACATAATACACACAGACACACATGCAAACATACAAACACACGAATACACACATACATAATACACACATACACAAACACACACACATACTGACATTCATGCATACAAACATACATACATACGTACATACATACATACATACATACATGCATACACATACACACATACACACATACATAATACACACATACACGCATGCAAACATACAAACACAAGAATACACACATACATACATACATGCATACATACATGCATGCATACATACAAACATACATACGTACATACATACATACATGCATAAACACACACACATACACACATACACACATGCAAACATACAAACACAAGAATACACACATACATAATACACACATACACAAACACACACACACATACGTAAATGCATGCATATATACAACTATACATACATACATGCATACACACACACACATACATACATACATACATACATGCATGCATACACACATGCATACATACACATACATAATACACACATACACAAACACATACATACATACATACATACATGCATGCATACATACAAACATACATACGTACATTCATACACACACACAAATACACACATGCAAACATACAAACACACACAAACACACATACATAATACACACATACACACACACACACACCCACACAAATACACACATACACAAACACACACACATACATACATACATACATGCATGCATACATACAAACATACATACGTACATACATACACACACACAAATACACACATGCAAACATACAAACACACACAAACACACATACATAATACACACATACACACACACACACCCACACAAATACACACATACACAAACACACACACATACATACATACATACATGCATGCAAACATGCATGCATACATACAAACATACATACGTACACACATACATACATGCATACACACACACACATACACACATACATAATACACACATACACACGTGCAAACATACAAACACACGAATACACACATACATAATACACACATACACAAACACACACACACACATACATACATGCATGCATACATACATACATACACACATACATAATACACACATACACGAGCACACACACATACATACATACATACGTACATGCATGCATACACACGTGCATACATACAAACACACAAATACACACATACATAATACACACATACACAAACACACACAGATACATACATACATACATACATACATACATGCATACACACACACACATACACACATACATAATACACACATACACACATGCAAACATACAAACACACGAATACACACATACATAATACACACATACACAAACACACACACATACATACATGCATGCATACAAACATACATACATACGTACATACATACATACATACATACATGCATACACATACACACAAACACACATACACACATACATAATACACACATACACGCATGCAAACATACAAACACAAGAATACACACAAAAATAATACACACATACACAAACACACACACATACTGACATTCATGCATACAAACATACATACATACGTACATACATACATACATACATACATGCATACACATACACACATACACACACACACACCCACACAAATACACACATACACAAACACACACACATACATACATACATACATGCATGCAAACATGCATGCATACATACAAACATACATACGTACACACATACATACATGCATACACACACACACATACACACATACATAATACACACATACACACGTGCAAACATACAAACACACGAATACACACATACATAATACACACATACACAAACACACACACACACATACATACATGCATGCATACATACATACATACACACATACATAATACACACATACACGAGCACACACACATACATACATACATACGTACATGCATGCATACACACGTGCATACATACACACACACAAATACACACATACATAATACACACATACACAAACACACACAGATACATACATACATACATACATACATACATGCATACACACACACACATACACACATACATAATACACACATACACACATGCAAACATACAAACACACGAATACACACATACATAATACACACATACACAAACACACACACATACATACATGCATGCATACAAACATACATACATACGTACATACATACATACATACATACATGCATACACATACACACAAACACACATACACACATACATAATACACACATACACGCATGCAAACATACAAACACAAGAATACACACATACATACATACATGCATACATACATGCATGCATACATACAAACATACATACGAACATACATACACACACACAAATACACACATGCAAACATACAAACACACACAAACACACATACATAATACACACATACACACACACACACCCACACAAATACACACATACACAAACACACACACATACATACATACATACATGCATGCAAACATGCATGCATACATACAAACATACATACGTACTCACATACATACATGCATACACACACACACATACACACATACATAATACACACATACACACGTGCAAACATACAAACACACGAATACACACATACATAATACACACATACACAAACACACACACACACACATACATACATGCATGCATACATACATACATACACACATACATAATACACACATGCATACATACATACATACATGCATGCATACATACAAACATACATACGTACCTAACCTAACCTAACCTAACCTAACCTTACCTAACCTAACCTAACCTAACCTAACCTAACCGAACCTAACCTAACCTAACCTAACCTAACCTAACCTAACCTAACCTAACCTAACCTAACCTAACCTATACACAAAAAACACACACATACATACATGCATGCATACATACATACATACATACATGCATGCATACATACAAACATACATACGTACATACATACATACATGCATAAACACACACACATACACACATACACACATGCAAACATACAAACACAAGAATACACACATACATAATACACACATACACAAACACACACACACATACGTAAATGCATGCATACATACAACTATACATACATACATGCATACACACACACACATACATACATACATACATACATGCATGCATACACACATGCATACATACACATACATAATACACACATACACAAACACATACATACATACATACATACATACATGCATGCATACATACAAACATACATACGTACATACATACACACACACAAATACACACATGCAAACATACAAACACACACAAACACACATACATAATACACACATACACACACACACACACCCACACAAATACACACATACACAAACACACACACATACATACATACATACATGCATGCATACATACAAACATACATACGTACATACATACACACACACAAATACACACATGCAAACATACAAACACACACAAACACACATACATAATACACACATACACACACACACACCCACACAAATACACACATACACAAACACACACACATACATACATGCATACACACACACACATACACACATACATAATACACACATACACACGTGCAAACATACAAACACACGAATACACACATACATAATACACACATACACAAACACACACACACACATACATACATACATGCATGCATACATACATACATACACACATACATAATACACACATACACGAGCACACACACATACATACATACATACGTACATGCATGCATACACACGTGCATACATACACACACACAAATACACACATACATAATACACACATACACAAATACACACAGATACATACATACATACATACATACATACATGCATACACACACACACATACACACATACATAATACACACATACACACATGCAAACATACAAACACACGAATACACACATACATAATACACACATACACAAACACACACACATACATACATGCATGCATACAAACATACATACATACGTACATACAAACATACATACATACATGCATACACATACACACAAACACACATACACACATACATAATACACACATACACGCATGCAAACATACAAACACAAGAATACACACATACATACATACATGCATACATACATGCATGCATACATACAAACATACATACGAACATACATACACACACACAAATACACACATGCAAACATACAAACACACACAAACACACATACATAATACACACATACACACACACACACCCACACAAATACACACATACACAAACACACACACATACATACATACATACATGCATGCAAACATGCATGCATACATACAAACATACATACGTACTCACATACATACATGCATACACACACACACATACACACATACATAATACACACATACACACGTGCAAACATACAAACACACGAATACACACATACATAATACACACATACACAAACACACACACACACACATACATACATGCATGCATACATACATACATACACACATACATAATACACACATGCATACATACATACATACATGCATGCATACATACAAACATACATACGTACCTAACCTAACCTAACCTAACCTAACCTTACCTAACCTAACCTAACCTAACCTAACCTAACCTAACCGAACCTAACCTAACCTAAACTAACCTAACCTAACCTAACCTAACCTAACCTAACCTAACCTAACCTAACCTATACACAAACACACACACATACATACATGCATGCATACATACATACATACATACATGCATGCATACATACAAACATACATACGTACATACATACATACATGCATAAACACACACACATACACACATACACACATGCAAACATACAAACACAAGAATACACACATACATAATACACACATACACAAACACACACACACATACGTAAATGCATGCATACATACAACTATACATACATACATGCATACACACACACACATACATACATACATACATACATGCATGCATACACACATGCATACATACACATACATAATACACACATACACAAACACATACATACATACATACATACATGCATGCATACATACAAACATACATACGTACATACATACACACACACAAATACACACATGCAAACATACAAACACACACAAACACACATACATAATACACACATACACACACACACACACCCACACAAATACACACATACACAAACACACACACATACATACATACATACATGCATGCATACATACAAACATACATACGTACATACATACACACACACAAATACACACATGCAAACATACAAACACACACAAACACACATACATAATACACACATACACACACACACACCCACACAAATACACACATACACAAACACACACACATACATACATGCATACACACACACACATACACACATACATAATACACACATACACACGTGCAAACATACAAACACACGAATACACACATACATAATACACACATACACAAACACACACACACACATACATACATGCATGCATACATACATACATACACACATACATAATACACACATACACGAACACACACACATACATACATACATACGTACATGCATGCATACACACGTGCATACATACACACACACAAATACACACATACATAATACACACATACACAAACACACACAGATACATACATACATACATACATACATACATGCATACACACACACACATACACACATACATAATACACACATACACACATGCAAACATACAAACACACGAATACACACATACATAATACACACATACACAAACACACACACATACTTACATGCATGCATACAAACATACATACATACGTACATACATACATACATACATACATGCATACACATACAAACAAACACACATACACACATACATAATACACACATACACGCATGCAAACATACAAACACAAGAATACACACATACATACATACATGCATACATACATGCATGCATACATACAAACATACATACGAACATACATACACACACACAAATACACACATGCAAACATACAAACACACACAAACACACATACATAATACACACATACACACACACACACCCACACAAATACACACATACACAAACACACACACATACATACATACATACATGCATGCAAACATGCATGCATACATACAAACATACATACGTACTCACATACATACATGCATACACACACACACATACACACATACATAATACACACATACACACGTGCAAACATACAAACACACGAATACACACATACATTATACACACATACACAAACACACACACACACACATACATACATGCATGCATACATACATACATACACACATACATAATACACACATGCATACATACATACATACATGCATGCATACATACAAACATACATACGTACCTAACCTAACCTAACCTAACCTAACCTTACCTAACCTAACCTAACCTAACCTAACCTAACCTAACCTAACCGAACCTAACCTAACCTAGAATACACACATACATAATACACACATACACAAACACACACACACATACGTAAATGCATGCATACATACAAACATACATACATACATGCATACACACACACATACATACATACATACATACATGCATGTATACACACATGCATACATACACATACATAATACACACATACACAAACACATACATACATACATACATACATGCATGCATACATACAAACATACATACGTACATACATACACACACACAAATACACACATGCAAATATACAAACACACACAAACACACATACATAATACACACATACACACACACACCCACACAAATACACACATACACAAACACACACATACATACATACATACATGCATGCATACATACAAACATACATACGTACATACATACACACACACAAATACACACATGCAAACATACAAACACACACAAACACACATACATAATACACACATACACACACACACACCAACACAAATACACACATACACAAACACACACACATACATACATACATACATGCATGCAAACATGCATGCATACATACAAACATACATACGTACTCACATACATACATGCATACACACACACACATACACATATACACACGTGCAAACATACAAACACACGAATACACACATACATAATACACACATACACAAACACACACACACATACATACATGCATGCATACATACATACATACACACATACATAATACACACATGCATACATACATACATACATGCATGCATACATACAAACATACATACGAACCTAACCTAACCTAACCTAACCTAACCTTACCTAACCTAACCTAACCTAACCTAACCTAACCTAACCGAACCTAACCTAACCTAAACTAACCTAACCTAACCTAACCTAACCTAACCTTACCTAACCTAACCTAACCTATACACAAACACACACACATACATACATGCATGCATACATACATACATACATACATGCATGCTTACATACAAACACACACACAAATACACACATGCAAACATACAAACACACACAAACACACATACATAATACACACATACACACACACACACCTACACAAATACACACATACACAAACACACACACATACATACATACATACATGCATGCAAACATGCATGCATACATACAAACATACATACGTACTCACATACATACATGCATACACACACACACATACACACATACATAATACACACATACACACGTGCAAACATACAAACACACGAATACACACATACATAATACACACATACACAAACACACACACACACATACATACATGCATGCATACATACATACATACACACATACATAATACACACATGCATACATACATACATACATGCATGCATACATACAAACATACATACGTACCTAACCTAACCTAACCTAACCTTACCTAACCTAACCTAACCTAACCTAACCTAACCTAACCTAACCGAACCTAACCTAACCTAACCTAACCTATACACAAACACACACACATACATACATGCATGCATACATACATAAATACATACATGCATGCATACATACAAACACACAAATACACACATGCATACATACACACACACATACACACATACATAATACACACAGACACACATGCAAACATACAAACACACGAATACACACATACATAATACACACATACACAAACACACACACATACTGACATTCATGCATACAAACATACATACATACGTACATACATACATACATACATACATGCATACACATACACACATACACACATACATAATACACACATACACGCATGCAAACATACAAACACAAGAATACACACATACATACATACATGCATACATACATGCATGCATACATACAAACATACATACGTACATACATACATACATGCATAAACACACACACATACACACATACACACATGCAAACATACAAACACAAGAATACACACATACATAATACACACATACACAAACACACACACACATACGTAAATGCATGCATACATACAACTATACATACATACATGCATACACACACACACATACATACATACATACATACATGCATGCATACACACATGCATACATACACATACATAATACACACATACACAAACACATACATACATACATACATACATGCATGCATACATACAAACATACATACGTACATTCATACACACACACAAATACACACATGCAAACATACAAACACACACAAACACACATACATAATACACACATACACACACACACACACCCACACAAATACACACATACACAAACACACACACATACATACATACATACATGCATGCATACATACAAACATACATACGTACATACATACACACACACAAATACACACATGCAAACATACAAACACACACAAACACACATACATAATACACACATACACACACACACACCCACACAAATACACACATACACAAACACACACACATACATACATACATACATGCATGCAAACATGCATGCATACATACAAACATACATACGTACACACATACATACATGCATACACACACACACATACACACATACATAATACACACATACACACGTGCAAACATACAAACACACGAATACACACATACATAATACACACATACACAAACACACACACACACATACATACATGCATGCATACATACATACATACACACATACATAATACACACATGCATACATACATACATACATGCATGCATACATACAAACATACATACGTACCTAACCTAACCTAACCTAACCTAACCTTACCTAACCTAACCTAACCTAACCTAACCTAACCGAACCTAACCTAACCTAACCTAACCTAACCTAACCTAACCTAACCTAACCTAACCTATACACAAACACACACACATACATACATGCATGCATACATACATACATACATACATGCATGCATACATACAAACATACATACGTACATACATACATACATGCATAAACACACACACATACACACATACACACATGCAAACATACAAACACAAGAATACACACATACATAATACACACATACACAAACACACACACACATACGTAAATGCATGCATACATACAACTATACATACATACATGCATACACACACACACATACATACATACATACATACATGCATGCATACACACATGCATACATACACATACATAATACACACATACACAAACACATACATACATACATACATACATGCATGCATACATACAAACATACATACGTACATACATACACACACACAAATACACACATGCAAACATACAAACACACACAAACACACATACATAATACACACATACACACACACACACACCCACACAAATACACACATACACAAACACACACACATACATACATACATACATGCATGCATACATACAAACATACATACGTACATACATACACACACACAAATACACACATGCAAACATACAAACACACACAAACACACATACATAATACACACATACACACACACACACCCACACAAATACACACATACACAAACACACACACATACATACATGCATACACACACACACATACACACATACATAATACACACATACACACATGCAAACATACAAACACACGAATACACACATACATAATACACACATACACAAACACACACACATACTGACATTCATGCATACAAACATACATACATACGTACATACATACATACATACATACATGCATACACATACACACATACACACATACATAATACACACATACACGCATGCAAACATACAAACACAAGAATACACACATACATACATACATGCATACATACATGCTTGCATACATACAAACATACATACGTACATACATACATACATGCATAAACACACACACATACACACATACACACATGCAAACATACAAACACAAGAATACACACATACATAATACACACATACACAAACACACACACACATACGTAAATGCATGCATACATACAACTATACATACATGCATGCATACATACAAACATACATACGTACATACATACATACATGCATAAACACACACACATACACACATACACACATGCAAACATACAAACACAAGAATACACACATACATAATACACACATACACAAACACACACACACATATGTTAATGCATGCATACATACAACTATACAAACATACATGCATACACACACACACATACATACATACATACATACATGCATGCATACACACATGCATACATACACATACATAATACACACATACATACATACATACATACATGCATGCATACATACAAACATACATACGTACATTCATACACACACACAAATACACACATGCAAACATACAAACACACACAAACACACATACATAATACACACATACACACACACACACACCCACACAAATACACACATACACAAACACACACACATACATACATACATACATGCATGCATACATACAAACATACATACGTACATACATACACACACACAAATACACACATGTAAACATACAAACACACACAAACACACATACATAATACACACATACACACACACACACCCACACAAATACACACATACACAAACACACACACATACATACATACATACATGCATGCAAACATGCATGCATACATACAAACATACATACGTACACACATACATACATGCATACACACACACACATACACACATACATAATACACACATACACACGTGCAAACATACAAACACACGAATACACACAAACATAATACACACATACACAAACACACACACACACATACATGCATGCATACATACAAACATACATACGTACCTAACCTAACCTAACCTAACCTAACCTTACCTAACCTAACCTAACCTAACCTAACCTAACCTAACCTAACCTAACCTAACCTAACCTAACCTAGAATACACACGTACATAATACACACATACACAAACACACACACACATACGTAAATGCATGCATACATACAAACATACATACATACATGCATACACACACACATACATACATACATACATACATGCATGTATACACACATGCATACATACACATACATAATACACACATACACAAACACATACATACATACATACATACATGCATGCATACATACAAACATACATACGTACATACATACACACACACAAATACACACATGCAAATATACAAACACACACAAACACACATACATAATACACACATACACACACACACACCCACACAAATACACACATACACAAACACACACATACATACATACATACATGCATGCATACATACAAACATACATACGTACATACATACACACACACAAATACACACATGCAAACATACAAACACACACAAACACACATACATAATACACACATACACATACACACACCCACACAAATACACACATACACAAACACACACACATACATACATACATACATGCATGCAAACATGCATGCATACATACAAACATACATACGTACTCACATACATACATGCATACACACACACACATACACATATACACACGTGCAAACATACAAACACACGAATACACACATACATAATACACACATACACAAACACACACACACATACATACATGCATGCATACATACATACATACACACATACATAATACACACATGCATACATACATACATACATGCATGCATACATACAAACATACATACGTACCTAACCTAACCTAACCTAACCTAACCTTACCAAACCTAACCTAACCTAACCTAACCTAACCTAACCGAACCTAACCTAACCTAAACTAACCTTACCTAACCTAACCTAACCTAACCTTACCTAACCTAACCTAACCTATACACAAACACACACACATACATACATGCATGCATACATACATACATACATACATGCATGCTTACATACAAACACACACACAAATACACACATGCAAACATACAAACACACACAAACACACATACATAATACACACATACACACACACACACACCCACACAAATACACACATACACAAACACACACACATACATACATACATACATGCATGCAAACATGCATGCATACATACAAACATACATACGTACTCACATACATACATGCATACACACACACATACACACATACATATTACACACATACACACGTGCAAACATACAAACACACGAATACACACATACATAATACACACATACACAAACACACACACACACATACATACATGCATGCATACATACATACATACACACATACATAATACACACATGCATACATACATACATACATGCATGCATACATACAAACATACATACGTACCTAACCTAACCTAACCTAACCTAACCTTACCTAACCTAACCTAACCTAACCTAACCTAACCTAACCGAACCTAACCTAACCAAACCTAACCTAACCTAACCTAACCTAACCTAACCTAACCTTACCTAACCTAACCTAACCTAACCTATACACAAACACACACACATACATACATGCATGCATACATACATAAATACATACATGCATGCATACATACAAACACACAAATACACACATGCATACATACACACACACATACACACATACATAATACACACAGACACACATGCAAACATACAAACACACGAATACACACATACATAATACACACATACACAAACACACACACATACTGACATTCATGCATACAAACATACATACATACGTACATACATACATACATACATACATGCATACACATACACACATACACACATACATAATACACACATACACGCATGCAAACATACAAACACAAGAATACACACATACATACATACATGCATACATACATGCATGCATACATACAAACATACATACGTACATACATACATACATGCATAAACACACACACATACACACATACACACATGCAAACATACAAACACAAGAATACACACATACATAATACACACATACACAAACACACACACACATACGTAAATGCATGCATACATACAACTATACATACATACATGCATACACACACACACATACATACATACATACATACATGCATGCATACACACATGCATACATACACATACATAATACACACATACACAAACACATACATACATACATACATACATGCATGCATACATACAAACATACATACGTACATTCATACACACACACAAATACACACATGCAAACATACAAACACACACAAACACACATACATAATACACACATACACACACACACACACCCACACAAATACACACATACACAAACACACACACATACATACATACATACATGCATGCATACATACAAACATACATACGTACATACATACACACACACAAATACACACATGCAAACATACAAACACACACAAACACACATACATAATACACACATACACACACACACACCCACACAAATACACACATACACAAACACACACACATACATACATACATACATGCATGCAAACATGCATGCATACATACAAACATACATACGTACACACATACATACATGCATACACACACACACATACACACATACATAATACACACATACACACGTGCAAACATACAAACACACGAATACACACATACATAATACACACATACACAAACACACACACACACATACATACATGCATGCATACATACATACATACACACATACATAATACACACATACACGAGCACACACACATACATACATACATACGTACATGCATGCATACACACGTGCATACATACAAACACACAAATACACACATACATAATACACACATACACAAACACACACAGATACATACATACATACATACATACATACATGCATACACACACACACATACACACATACATAATACACACATACACACATGCAAACATACAAACACACGAATACACACATACATAATACACACATACACAAACACACACACATACATACATGCATGCATACAAACATACATACATACGTACATACATACATACATACATACATGCATACACATACACACAAACACACATACACACATACATAATACACACATACACGCATGCAAACATACAAACACAAGAATACACACAAAAATAATACACACATACACAAACACACACACATACTGACATTCATGCATACAAACATACATACATACGTACATACATACATACATACATACATGCATACACATACACACATACACACACACACACCCACACAAATACACACATACACAAACACACACACATACATACATACATACATGCATGCAAACATGCATGCATACATACAAACATACATACGTACACACATACATACATGCATACACACACACACATACACACATACATAATACACACATACACACGTGCAAACATACAAACACACGAATACACACATACATAATACACACATACACAAACACACACACACACATACATACATGCATGCATACATACATACATACACACATACATAATACACACATACACGAGCACACACACATACATACATACATACGTACATGCATGCATACACACGTGCATACATACACACACACAAATACACACATACATAATACACACATACACAAACACACACAGATACATACATACATACATACATACATACATGCATACACACACACACATACACACATACATAATACACACATACACACATGCAAACATACAAACACACGAATACACACATACATAATACACACATACACAAACACACACACATACATACATGCATGCATACAAACATACATACATACGTACATACATACATACATACATACATGCATACACATACACACAAACACACATACACACATACATAATACACACATACACGCATGCAAACATACAAACACAAGAATACACACATACATACATACATGCATACATACATGCATGCATACATACAAACATACATACGAACATACATACACACACACAAATACACACATGCAAACATACAAACACACACAAACACACATACATAATACACACATACACACACACACACCCACACAAATACACACATACACAAACACACACACATACATACATACATACATGCATGCAAACATGCATGCATACATACAAACATACATACGTACTCACATACATACATGCATACACACACACACATACACACATACATAATACACACATACACACGTGCAAACATACAAACACACGAATACACACATACATAATACACACATACACAAACACACACACACACACATACATACATGCATGCATACATACATACATACACACATACATAATACACACATGCATACATACATACATACATGCATGCATACATACAAACATACATACGTACCTAACCTAACCTAACCTAACCTAACCTTACCTAACCTAACCTAACCTAACCTAACCTAACCGAACCTAACCTAACCTAACCTAACCTAACCTAACCTAACCTAACCTAACCTAACCTAACCTAACCTATACACAAAAAACACACACATACATACATGCATGCATACATACATACATACATACATGCATGCATACATACAAACATACATACGTACATACATACATACATGCATAAACACACACACATACACACATACACACATGCAAACATACAAACACAAGAATACACACATACATAATACACACATACACAAACACACACACACATACGTAAATGCATGCATACATACAACTATACATACATACATGCATACACACACACACATACATACATACATACATACATGCATGCATACACACATGCATACATACACATACATAATACACACATACACAAACACATACATACATACATACATACATACATGCATGCATACATACAAACATACATACGTACATACATACACACACACAAATACACACATGCAAACATACAAACACACACAAACACACATACATAATACACACATACACACACACACACACCCACACAAATACACACATACACAAACACACACACATACATACATACATACATGCATGCATACATACAAACATACATACGTACATACATACACACACACAAATACACACATGCAAACATACAAACACACACAAACACACATACATAATACACACATACACACACACACACCCACACAAATACACACATACACAAACACACACACATACATACATGCATACACACACACACATACACACATACATAATACACACATACACACGTGCAAACATACAAACACACGAATACACACATACATAATACACACATACACAAACACACACACACACATACATACATACATGCATGCATACATACATACATACACACATACATAATACACACATACACGAGCACACACACATACATACATACATACGTACATGCATGCATACACACGTGCATACATACACACACACAAATACACACATACATAATACACACATACACAAATACACACAGATACATACATACATACATACATACATACATGCATACACACACACACATACACACATACATAATACACACATACACACATGCAAACATACAAACACACGAATACACACATACATAATACACACATACACAAACACACACACATACATACATGCATGCATACAAACATACATACATACGTACATACAAACATACATACATACATGCATACACATACACACAAACACACATACACACATACATAATACACACATACACGCATGCAAACATACAAACACAAGAATACACACATACATACATACATGCATACATACATGCATGCATACATACAAACATACATACGAACATACATACACACACACAAATACACACATGCAAACATACAAACACACACAAACACACATACATAATACACACATACACACACACACACCCACACAAATACACACATACACAAACACACACACATACATACATACATACATGCATGCAAACATGCATGCATACATACAAACATACATACGTACTCACATACATACATGCATACACACACACACATACACACATACATAATACACACATACACACGTGCAAACATACAAACACACGAATACACACATACATAATACACACATACACAAACACACACACACACACATACATACATGCATGCATACATACATACATACACACATACATAATACACACATGCATACATACATACATACATGCATGCATACATACAAACATACATACGTACCTAACCTAACCTAACCTAACCTAACCTTACCTAACCTAACCTAACCTAACCTAACCTAACCTAACCGAACCTAACCTAACCTAAACTAACCTAACCTAACCTAACCTAACCTAACCTAACCTAACCTAACCTAACCTATACACAAACACACACACATACATACATGCATGCATACATACATACATACATACATGCATGCATACATACAAACATACATACGTACATACATACATACATGCATAAACACACACACATACACACATACACACATGCAAACATACAAACACAAGAATACACACATACATAATACACACATACACAAACACACACACACATACGTAAATGCATGCATACATACAACTATACATACATACATGCATACACACACACACATACATACATACATACATACATGCATGCATACACACATGCATACATACACATACATAATACACACATACACAAACACATACATACATACATACATACATGCATGCATACATACAAACATACATACGTACATACATACACACACACAAATACACACATGCAAACATACAAACACACACAAACACACATACATAATACACACATACACACACACACACACCCACACAAATACACACATACACAAACACACACACATACATACATACATACATGCATGCATACATACAAACATACATACGTACATACATACACACACACAAATACACACATGCAAACATACAAACACACACAAACACACATACATAATACACACATACACACACACACACCCACACAAATACACACATACACAAACACACACACATACATACATGCATACACACACACACATACACACATACATAATACACACATACACACGTGCAAACATACAAACACACGAATACACACATACATAATACACACATACACAAACACACACACACACATACATACATGCATGCATACATACATACATACACACATACATAATACACACATACACGAACACACACACATACATACATACATACGTACATGCATGCATACACACGTGCATACATACACACACACAAATACACACATACATAATACACACATACACAAACACACACAGATACATACATACATACATACATACATACATGCATACACACACACACATACACACATACATAATACACACATACACACATGCAAACATACAAACACACGAATACACACATACATAATACACACATACACAAACACACACACATACTTACATGCATGCATACAAACATACATACATACGTACATACATACATACATACATACATGCATACACATACAAACAAACACACATACACACATACATAATACACACATACACGCATGCAAACATACAAACACAAGAATACACACATACATACATACATGCATACATACATGCATGCATACATACAAACATACATACGAACATACATACACACACACAAATACACACATGCAAACATACAAACACACACAAACACACATACATAATACACACATACACACACACACACCCACACAAATACACACATACACAAACACACACACATACATACATACATACATGCATGCAAACATGCATGCATACATACAAACATACATACGTACTCACATACATACATGCATACACACACACACATACACACATACATAATACACACATACACACGTGCAAACATACAAACACACGAATACACACATACATTATACACACATACACAAACACACACACACACACATACATACATGCATGCATACATACATACATACACACATACATAATACACACATGCATACATACATACATACATGCATGCATACATACAAACATACATACGTACCTAACCTAACCTAACCTAACCTAACCTTACCTAACCTAACCTAACCTAACCTAACCTAACCTAACCTAACCGAACCTAACCTAACCTAGAATACACACATACATAATACACACATACACAAACACACACACACATACGTAAATGCATGCATACATACAAACATACATACATACATGCATACACACACACATACATACATACATACATACATGCATGTATACACACATGCATACATACACATACATAATACACACATACACAAACACATACATACATACATACATACATGCATGCATACATACAAACATACATACGTACATACATACACACACACAAATACACACATGCAAATATACAAACACACACAAACACACATACATAATACACACATACACACACACACCCACACAAATACACACATACACAAACACACACATACATACATACATACATGCATGCATACATACAAACATACATACGTACATACATACACACACACAAATACACACATGCAAACATACAAACACACACAAACACACATACATAATACACACATACACACACACACACCAACACAAATACACACATACACAAACACACACACATACATACATACATACATGCATGCAAACATGCATGCATACATACAAACATACATACGTACTCACATACATACATGCATACACACACACACATACACATATACACACGTGCAAACATACAAACACACGAATACACACATACATAATACACACATACACAAACACACACACACATACATACATGCATGCATACATACATACATACACACATACATAATACACACATGCATACATACATACATACATGCATGCATACATACAAACATACATACGAACCTAACCTAACCTAACCTAACCTAACCTTACCTAACCTAACCTAACCTAACCTAACCTAACCGAACCTAACCTAACCTAAACTAACCTAACCTAACCTAACCTAACCTAACCTTACCTAACCTAACCTAACCTATACACAAACACACACACATACATACATGCATGCATACATACATACATACATACATGCATGCTTACATACAAACACACACACAAATACACACATGCAAACATACAAACACACACAAACACACATACATAATACACACATACACACACACACACCTACACAAATACACACATACACAAACACACACACATACATACATACATACATGCATGCAAACATGCATGCATACATACAAACATACATACGTACTCACATACATACATGCATACACACACACACATACACACATACATAATACACACATACACACGTGCAAACATACAAACACACGAATACACACATACATAATACACACATACACAAACACACACACACACATACATACATGCATGCATACATACATACATACACACATACATAATACACACATGCATACATACATACATACATGCATGCATACATACAAACATACATACGTACCTAACCTAACCTAACCTAACCTTACCTAACCTAACCTAACCTAACCTAACCTAACCTAACCTAACCGAACCTAACCTAACCTAACCTAACCTATACACAAACACACACACATACATACATGCATGCATACATACATAAATACATACATGCATGCATACATACAAACACACAAATACACACATGCATACATACACACACACATACACACATACATAATACACACAGACACACATGCAAACATACAAACACACGAATACACACATACATAATACACACATACACAAACACACACACATACTGACATTCATGCATACAAACATACATACATACGTACATACATACATACATACATACATGCATACACATACACACATACACACATACATAATACACACATACACGCATGCAAACATACAAACACAAGAATACACACATACATACATACATGCATACATACATGCATGCATACATACAAACATACATACGTACATACATACATACATGCATAAACACACACACATACACACATACACACATGCAAACATACAAACACAAGAATACACACATACATAATACACACATACACAAACACACACACACATACGTAAATGCATGCATACATACAACTATACATACATACATGCATACACACACACACATACATACATACATACATACATGCATGCATACACACATGCATACATACACATACATAATACACACATACACAAACACATACATACATACATACATACATGCATGCATACATACAAACATACATACGTACATTCATACACACACACAAATACACACATGCAAACATACAAACACACACAAACACACATACATAATACACACATACACACACACACACACCCACACAAATACACACATACACAAACACACACACATACATACATACATACATGCATGCATACATACAAACATACATACGTACATACATACACACACACAAATACACACATGCAAACATACAAACACACACAAACACACATACATAATACACACATACACACACACACACCCACACAAATACACACATACACAAACACACACACATACATACATACATACATGCATGCAAACATGCATGCATACATACAAACATACATACGTACACACATACATACATGCATACACACACACACATACACACATACATAATACACACATACACACGTGCAAACATACAAACACACGAATACACACATACATAATACACACATACACAAACACACACACACACATACATACATGCATGCATACATACATACATACACACATACATAATACACACATGCATACATACATACATACATGCATGCATACATACAAACATACATACGTACCTAACCTAACCTAACCTAACCTAACCTTACCTAACCTAACCTAACCTAACCTAACCTAACCGAACCTAACCTAACCTAACCTAACCTAACCTAACCTAACCTAACCTAACCTAACCTATACACAAACACACACACATACATACATGCATGCATACATACATACATACATACATGCATGCATACATACAAACATACATACGTACATACATACATACATGCATAAACACACACACATACACACATACACACATGCAAACATACAAACACAAGAATACACACATACATAATACACACATACACAAACACACACACACATACGTAAATGCATGCATACATACAACTATACATACATACATGCATACACACACACACATACATACATACATACATACATGCATGCATACACACATGCATACATACACATACATAATACACACATACACAAACACATACATACATACATACATACATGCATGCATACATACAAACATACATACGTACATACATACACACACACAAATACACACATGCAAACATACAAACACACACAAACACACATACATAATACACACATACACACACACACACACCCACACAAATACACACATACACAAACACACACACATACATACATACATACATGCATGCATACATACAAACATACATACGTACATACATACACACACACAAATACACACATGCAAACATACAAACACACACAAACACACATACATAATACACACATACACACACACACACCCACACAAATACACACATACACAAACACACACACATACATACATGCATACACACACACACATACACACATACATAATACACACATACACACATGCAAACATACAAACACACGAATACACACATACATAATACACACATACACAAACACACACACATACTGACATTCATGCATACAAACATACATACATACGTACATACATACATACATACATACATGCATACACATACACACATACACACATACATAATACACACATACACGCATGCAAACATACAAACACAAGAATACACACATACATACATACATGCATACATACATGCTTGCATACATACAAACATACATACGTACATACATACATACATGCATAAACACACACACATACACACATACACACATGCAAACATACAAACACAAGAATACACACATACATAATACACACATACACAAACACACACACACATACGTAAATGCATGCATACATACAACTATACATACATGCATGCATACATACAAACATACATACGTACATACATACATACATGCATAAACACACACACATACACACATACACACATGCAAACATACAAACACAAGAATACACACATACATAATACACACATACACAAACACACACACACATATGTTAATGCATGCATACATACAACTATACAAACATACATGCATACACACACACACATACATACATACATACATACATGCATGCATACACACATGCATACATACACATACATAATACACACATACATACATACATACATACATGCATGCATACATACAAACATACATACGTACATTCATACACACACACAAATACACACATGCAAACATACAAACACACACAAACACACATACATAATACACACATACACACACACACACACCCACACAAATACACACATACACAAACACACACACATACATACATACATACATGCATGCATACATACAAACATACATACGTACATACATACACACACACAAATACACACATGCAAACATACAAACACACACAAACACACATACATAATACACACATACACACACACACACCCACACAAATACACACATACACAAACACACACACATACATACATACATACATGCATGCAAACATGCATGCATACATACAAACATACATACGTACACACATACATACATGCATACACACACACACATACACACATACATAATACACACATACACACGTGCAAACATACAAACACACGAATACACACATACATAATACACACATACACAAACACACACACACACATACATACATGCATGCATACATACATACATACACACATACATAATACACACATACACGAACACACACACATACATACATACATACGTACATGCATGCATACACACGTGCATACATACACACACACAAATACACACATACATAATACACACATACACAAACACACACAGATACATACATACATACATACATACATACATGCATACACACACACACATACACACATACATAATACACACATACACACGTGCAAACATACAAACACACGAATACACACATACATAATACACACATACACAAACACACACACACACATACATACATGCATGCATACATACATACATACACACATACATAATACACACATGCATACATACATACATACATGCATGCATACATACAAACATACATACGTACCTAACCTAACCTAACCTA
>NW_027518449.1:1056792-1069292 GCF_051622035.1 Arctopsyche grandis | reverse complement strand
AGTGTTCAAGACATTTTAACTATTCCGTTTTCAAATAGAAGTTTTGAGATAAAATTAAAAATAATTAAAGATGGGAAACCGTGTCCGTCTCTTCCAAATTTATCCAGTTTGCATAAAGAAAAAACAAAAGTTTACACTAGACATTTTTGCGTTTCAAATTATAAAAAATTCGAATGGATTACAGGCTGTGAAATTCGATCCAAACTTTTCTGCTGGCCATGTTTATTGTTCTCCAAAGATATTAATGTGTGGAACAAAGAAGGATTTGCTGATCTCAACCATTTGACAGCAGCACTGAAGAAACACGAAGGATCGCAGGCACACGTTCAATCATTTCTTTCCATACAAATGTTTGGCAAACAACGAATCGACGTATTAATTGACAGTCAACGTAAAGCCGAAATAAGTCGACATAATGGCGTTCCCCAAGGATCTCACATGGGACCAGTGCTATTCAATATTTTTATAAATGATATTATAAATATATTTAATGATGTTAAAGTGCTTTTATTTGCAGACGATTTAAAAATATTTAAATGTATAAAAGACACTAACGATTGTGCTACTTTACAAACTAATTTAAACTCATTAAACGATTGGTGTTCTTTTAATAAATTATATTTAAACATTAAGAAGTGTTCTGTTGTCAGGTTCAGTAGGTCAAATAACAAAATTATTTATAATTATCATATAAATAATGAATCATTACCATCATCATCGCTAATTAAAGATCTAGGAGTTATTTTTGACGACAAATTAACTTTTAATTCTCATATAAATTTTATCACAAAAAATGCCATCAAAACACTTGGTTTCTTAATAAGAAATAGTACTCACTTCAAAAATGTAAATACGATTAAAATTTTATACACCACTCTGGTTAGAAACCAATTAGAGTACAATTCTACCATTTGGTCTCCTTATTTAATGAAACAAATTAACATAATAGAGTCAGTGCAAATAAAGTTCACTAGATTCATCAAATTTAAATTTTTTAAAAGTCATAATCACTATGTCAGTAACGTTATTATTTATAGGAAACTTAATTTGCTAAAATTATATGACAGAAGGAAAATTAACGATATTTCAGTTCTGTGTGGTCTTCTTAATGGCACTATTAAATGCTCTGACTTGGTGAGTTTAGTGTGCTTCCATGTGCCGGGTAGATCAATTAGATGTAACCATCTTTTTGATATGCCCAGGTTTACCACTAATTACTCATTGAACTCAGCTATGTTGAGACTGCACAGAGTTGGAAACGAATTATCCATGGTCGATTTATTCATTGTTAGTAAATATAACATGAAATCTATTTTATTTAAATATTTTTTTAATATAATGTAATTTATTTTGTAGTATATGAATGTATGTGTATTTTTCTTTTATATTTCATTTTAATTTTTTTTTCTTTTTCTTTCTCTATTTCCAACATGTAAAATGGTCAATTTTTTCTTGACCGTAAAATAAAATAAAATAAAATAAAATAAAAAAATAAAAAAATAATGAACAAGTAATTAAAAATAGAGATGTTTTAAAACGAATTATTAACGCAATAATCTATCTAGGAAAACAAGAACTGTCCCTGCGAGGTCACGACGAGTCATGTAATTCCGTAAACAAAGGCAATTACATTGAATATCTAAATGCTCTTCGAGAATATGATTCTGTTTTAGATACTCATTTAAATACTGCTACTACCTTTCGTGGTACTTCTCCAAGTATACAAAATGACATAATCGAAGCAATCGCTCATGTTATTAAAGTTCATATAAAAAATGAAGTAGAGTCAGCAAGTTTTGTTGCTATTATTCTCGATGAAACTTCAGATATAATGACAAAATCACAGCTCTCAACAGTTTTACGTTTTGTATGTAAAGGCAATGTACATGAACGGTTTATTAGTTTTACAGACGTTAGTGCTGATAAAACATCTAATGGTCTATTCCGTCACGTGGTGAACATAGTTGAAGAATTTAAAATTCAAGACAAATTGGTTGGACAGACTTATGATGGAGCAAGTGTAATGAGTGGACACGTAAATGGTTTGCAATCCAAAGTCCTCAATGCTTATCCTTTTGCTCTTTTTACACACTGTTATGCTCATGTATTGAATTTAGTATTGCAGCAAGGTCTTTCTGATATTAAAGAAAGTAAATCATTTTTTCAAACTTTAAATGGATTGTCTACATACTTTTCAAAATCTTCCAAAAGAGTATTCGCTTTACAGGAATTTGTGACAAAAAGACTTCCCTCTGTAGCACCCACAAGGTGGAATTTTACATCTCGTTTAAGTAGCACAGTACAACAATACAGAAGTCAATTTACAGATTTTTTTCGACATGTTATAGAAAATTGTGAATTATGGGACACAGATACTGTTATAAAAGCACGAGGGTTTTTAGGCTTTTTAGAGGATTTTCAAACAATTAAACTTCTTCAAATTTTTTCAAAACTGTTTGGAATAACTGATGTTTTGTATAACATTCTTCAATCTAAATCTTCGGACGTTTTATATTGTTGTAAAAAAATTAATGATGTTTTGCAGCAACTGAAATACGAAAGGGATAATAATTTTGAAATGTTATGGAATAATTATTTAAATGAAAAAAATGATGATCATGATCGTAGGCCACAAAGATTAAAAAATTATTCAGAAGTAGAAGATAAAACTTCATTTCGTCAATTATATTTCAAAAAAGTTGATAGCATAATCGCACAAGTCGAACGTAGATATTCTTCACTTTCCAAATTAGAATATTTCCACCTTCTTTGTAATGATAAATATGACGAATATAAAGAAAATTTTCCAAATGTTTTAATTAATAAATTAAAAGATTTTTATGGATCACTGTTTGATTATATTCGATTGAAAAACGAACTCATTGTGCTATATTCCAGCTCTGAATTTCCAGAGAAACCTGTTCATGAATTAATACAATTCATGACAAAAAATAACCTCGAATCTGGTTTTAAAGAGGTGTTTAAGCTGGGAGAATTAATATTAACGATACCAAGCAGTACAGCTTCAGCAGAACGTTCTTTTTCGGCGCTGAAAAGAATAAAAACTTGCTATAGAGGTACGCAAGGTCAAGATAGATTATGTGGCCTTAGCTTAATTTCAATAGAAAAAAAGTTATTGGTGGAATTAAAACAGAAAGACACATTCTATGCAGACGTGATTGAAAAGTTTATGTCTCAGAAACGTCGCATTGAACTTATGTATAAATAACTAATAAATTAAACATTTTTGTAATGCAAAACGAGTATTTTTTTTTAATTGCTAATTTTATACCCTACGCCCTACGGCATACACAGCACACCCGGTATTAACACCCACCGTCCGCCACTGATACAAACATACATACGTATATACATACACACACACAAATACACACATGCAAACATACAAACACACACAAACACACATACATAATACACACATACATAATACACACATACACACACACACACCCACACAAATACACACACACACATACATACATACATACATGCATGCATACATACAAACATACATACGTACACACATACATACATGCATACACACACACACACATACACACATACATAATACACACATACACACGTGCAAACATACAAACACACGAATACACACATACATAATACACACATACACAAACACACACACACACATACATACATGCATGCATACATACATACATACACACATACATAATACACACATGCATACATACATACATACATGCATGCATACATACAAACATACATACGTACCTAACCTAACCTAACCTAACCTAACCTTACCTCACCTAACCTAACCTAACCTAACCTAACCTAACCGAACCTAACCTAACCTAACCTAACCTAACCTAACCTAACCTAACCTATACACAAACACACACACATACATACATGCATGCATACATACATACATACATGCATACATGCATGCATACATACAAACACACAAATACACACATGCATACATACACACAAACATACACACATACATAATACACACATACACACATGCAAACATACAAACACACGAATACACACATACATAATACACACATACACAAACACACACACATACATACATGCATGCATACAAACATACATACATACGTACATACATACATACATACATACATGCATACACATACACACATACACACATACACACATACACACATACATAATACACACATACACGCATGCAAACATACAAACACAAGAATACACACATACATACATACATGCATACATACATGCATGCATACATACAAACATACATACGTACATACATACCTACATGCATAAACACACACACATACACACATACACACATGCAAACATACAAACACAAGAATACGCACATACATAATACACACATACACAAACACACACACACATACGTAAATGCATGCATTCATACAAACATACATACATACATGCATACACACACACACATACATACATACATACATACATGCATGCATACACACATGCATACATACACATACATAATACACACATACACAAACACATACATACATACATACATACATGCATGCATACATACAAACATACATACGTACATAGATACACACACACAAATACACACATGCAAACATACAAACACACACAAACACACATACATAATACACACATACACACACACACCCACACAAATACACACATACACAAACACACACACATACATACATACATACATGCATGCAAACATGCATGCATACATACAAACATACATACGTACACACATACATACATGCATACACACACACACATACACACATACATAATACACACATACACACGTGCAAACATACAAACACACGAATACACACATACATAAAACACACATACACAAACACACACACACACATACATACATGCATGCATACATACAAACATACACACATACATAATACACACATGCATACATACATACATACACACATGCATACATACACACACACACATACAAACATATATAATACACACATACACACATGCAAACATACAAACACACGAATACACACATACATAATACACACATACACAAACACACACACATACATACATGCATGCATACAAACATACATACATACGTACATACATACACACACACAAATACACACATGCAAACATACAAACACACACAAACACACATACATAATACACACATACACACACACACCCACACAAATACACACATACACAAACACACACACATACATACATACATACATGCATGCAAACATGCATGCATACATACAAACATACATAAGTACAAACATACATACATGCATACACACACACACATACACACATACATAATACACACATACACACGTGCAAACATACAAACACATGAATACACACATACATAATACACACATACACAAACACACACACACACATATATACAAGCATGCATACATACAAACATACACACATACATAATACACACATGCATACATACATACATACACACATGCATACATACACACACACACATACACACATACACACATGCAAACATACAAACACACGAAAACACACATACATAATACACACATACACAAACACACACACATACATACATGCATGCATACAAACATACATACATACGTACATACATACACACACACAAATACACACATGCAAACATACAAACACACACAAACACACATACATAATACACACATACACACACACACCCACACAAATACACACATACACAAACACACACACATACATACATACATACATGCATGCAAACATGCATGCATACATACAAACATACATACGTACACACATACATACATGCATACACACACACACATAAACACATACATAATACACACATACACACGTGCAAACATACAAACACACGAATACACACATACATAATACACACATACACAAACACACACACACACATACATACATGCATGCATACATACAAACATACACACATACATAATACACACATGCATACATACATACATACACACATGCATACATACACACACACACATACACACATATATAATACACACATACACACATGCAAACATACAAACACACGAATACACACATACATAATACACACATACACAAACACACACACATACATACATGCATGCATACAAACATACAAACATACGTACATACATACACACACACAAATACACACATGCAAACATACAAACACACAAAAACACACATACATAATACACACATACACACACACACCCACACAAATACACACATACACAAACACACACACATACATACATACATACATGCATGCAAACATGCATGCATACATACAAACATACATACGTACACACATACATACATGCATACACACACACACATACACACATACATAATACACACATACACACGTGCAAACATACAAACACACGAATACACACATACATAATACACACATACACAAACACACACACACATACATACATGCATGCATACATACATACATACACACATGCATACATACATACATACATGCATGCATACATACAAACATACATACGTACCTAACCTAACCTAACCTAACCTAACCTTACCTAACCTAACCTAACCTAACCTAACCTAACCTAACCGAACCTAACCTAACCTAACCTAACCTAACCTAACCTAACCTAACCTATACACAAACACACACAAATACACACATGCAAACATACAAACACACACAAACACACATATATAATACACACATACACACACACACCCACACAAATACACACATACACAAACACACACACATACATACATACATACATGCATGCATACATACAAACATACATACGTACATACATACACACACACAAATACACACATGCAAACATACAAACACACACAAACACACATACATAATACACACATACATAATACACACATAAACACACACACACCCACACAAATACACACACACACATACATACATACATACATGCATGCATACATACAAACATACATACGTACACACATACATACATGCATACACACACACACACATACACACATACATAATACACACATACACACGTGCAAACATACAAACACACGAATACACACATACATAATACACACATACACAAACACACACACACACATACATACATGAATGCATACATACATACATACACACATACATAATACACACATGCATACATACATACATACATGCATGCATACATACAAACATACATACGTACCTAACCTAACCTAACCTAACCTAACCTAACCTAACCTTACCTAACCTAACCTAACCTAACCTAACCTAACCTAACCGAACCTAACCTAACCTAACCTAACCTAACCTAACCTAACCTAACCTAACCTAACCTAACCTAACCTAACCTAACCTAACCTAACCTAACCTATACACAAACACACACACATACATACATGCATGCATACATACATACATACATACATGCATGCATACATACAAACATACATACGTACATACATACATACATGCATAAACACACACACATACACACATACACACATGCAAACATACAAACACAAGAATACACACATACATAATACACACATACACAAACACACACACACATACGTAAATGCATGCATACATACAACTATACATACATACATGCATACACACACACACATACATACATACATACATACATGCATGCATACACACATGCATACATACACATACATAATACACACATACACAAACACATACATACATACATATATACATGCATGCATACATACAAACATACATACGTACATACATACACACACACATATACACACATGCAAACATACAAACACACACAAACACACATACATAATACACACATACACACACACACACCCACACAAATACACACATACACAAACACACACACATACATACATACATACATGCATGCAAACATGCATGCATACATACAAACATACATACGTACACACATACATACATGCATACACACACACATACACACATACATAATACACACATACACACGTGCAAACATACAAACACACGAATACACACATACATAATACACACATACACAAACACACACACACACATACATACATGCATGCATACATACATACATACACACATACATAATACACACATACACGAACACACACACATACATACATACATACGTACATGCATGCATACACACGTGCATACATACACACACACAAATACACACATACATAATACACACATACACAAACACACACAGATACATACATACATACATACATACATACATGCATACACACACACACATACACACATACATAATACACACATACACACATGCAAACATACAAACACACGAATACACACATACATAATACACACATACACAAACACACACACATACATACAAGCATGCATACAAACATACATACATACGTACATACATACATACATACATACATGCATACACATACACACAAACACACATACACACATACATAATACACACATACACACACACACACACCCACACAAATACACACATACACAAACACACACACATACATACATACATACATGCATGCATACATACAAACATACATACGTACATACATACACACACACAAATACACACATGCAAACATACAAACACACACAAACACACATACATAATACACACATACACACACACACACCCACACAAATACACACATACACAAACACACACACATACATACATACATACATGCATGCAAACATGCATGCATACATACAAACATACATACGTACACACATACATACATGCATACACACACACATACACACATACATAATACACACATACACACGTGCAAACATACAAACACACGAATACACACATACATAATACACACATACACAAACACACACACACACATACATACATGCATGCATACATACATACATACACACATACATAATACACACATACACGAACACACACACATACATACATACATACGTACATGCATGCATACACACGTGCATACATACACACACACAAATACACACATACATAATACACACATACACAAACACACACAGATACATACATACATACATACATATATACATGCATACACACACACACATACACACATACATAATACACACATACACACACACACCCACACAAATACACACATACACAAACACACACACATACATACATACATACATGCATGCAAACATGCATGCATACATACAAACATACATACGTACACACATACATACATGCATACACACACACACATACACACATACATAATACACACATACACACGTGCAAACATACAAACACACGAATACACACATACATAATACACACATACACAAACACACACACACACATACATACATGCATGCATACATACATACATACACACATACATAATACACACATGCATACATACATACATACATGCATGCATACATACAAACATACATACGTACCTAACCTAACCTAACCTAACCTAACCTTACCTCACCTAACCTAACCTAACCTAACCTAACCTAACCGAACCTAACCTAACCTAACCTAACCTAACCTAACCTAACCTATCCTATACACAAACACACACACATACATACATGCATGCATACATACATACATACATACATACATGCATGCATACATACAAACACACAAATACACACATGCATACATACACACAAACATACACACATACATAATACACACATACACACATGCAAACATACAAACACACGAATACACACATACATAATACACACATACACAAACACACACACATACATACATGCATGCATACAAACATACATACATACGTACATACATACATACATACATACATGCATACACATACACACATACACACATACACACATACACACATACATAATACACACATACACGCATGCAAACATACAAACACAAGAATACACACATACATACATACATGCATACATACATGCATGCATACATACAAACATACATACGTACATACATACCTACATGCATAAACACACACACATACACACATACACACATGCAAACATACAAACACAAGAATACGCACATACATAATACACACATACACAAACACACACACACATACGTAAATGCATGCATTCATACAAACATACATACATACATGCATACACACACACACATACACACATACATAATACACACATACACACATGCAAACAAACAAACACACGAATACACACATACATAATACACACATACACAAACACACAAACATGCATACATGCATGCATACATACATACATACACACATACATCATACACACATGCATACATACATACATACATGCATGCATACATACAAACATACATACGTACCAAACCTAACCTAACCTAACCTAACCTAACCTAACCTAACCTATACACAAACACACACACATACATACATGCATGCATACATACATACATACATACATGCATGCATACATACAAACACACAAATACACACATGCATACATACACACACATACACACATACATAATACACACATACACACATGCAAACATACAAACACACGAATACACACATACATAATACACACATACACAAACACACACACATACATACATGCATGCATACAAACATACATACATACGTACATACATACATACATACATACATGCATACACATACACAAATACACACATATATAATACACACATACACGCATGCAAACATACAAACACAAGAATACACACATACATACATACATGCATACATACATGCATGCATACATACAAACATACATACGTACATACATACATACATGCATAAACACACACACATACACACATACACACATGCAAACATACAAACACAAGAATACACACATACATAATACACACATACACAAACACAAACACACATACGTAAATGCATGCATACATACAAACATACATACATACATGCATACACACACACATACATACATACATACATACATGCATGCATACACACATGCATACATACACATACATAATACACACATACACAAACACATACATACATACATACATACATGCATGCATACATACAAACATACATACGTACATACATACAAACACACAAATACACACATGCAAACATACAAACACACACAAACACACATACATAATACACACATACACACACACACACCCACACAAATACACACATACACAAACACACACACATACATACATACATACATGCATGCATACATACAAACATACATACGTACATACATACACACACACAAATACACACATGCAAACATACAAACACACACAAACACACATATATAATACACACATACACACACACACCCACACAAATACACACATACACAAACACACACACATACATACATACATACATGCATGCATACATACAAACATACATACGTATATACATACACACACACAAATACACACATGCAAACATACAAACACACACAAACACACATACATAATACACACATACATAATACACACATACACACACACACACCCACACAAATACACACACACACATACATACATACATACATGCATGCATACATACAAACATACATACGTACCTAACCTAACCTAACCTAACCTAACCTAACCTTACCTCACCTAACCTAACCTAACCTAACCTAACCTAACCGAACCTAACCTAACCTAACCTAACCTAACCTAACCTAACCTAACCTATACACAAACACACACACATACATACATGCATGCATACATACATACATACATGCATACATGCATGCATACATACAAACACACAAATACACACATGCATACATACACACAAACATACACACATACATAATACACACATACACACATGCAAACATACAAACACACGAATACACACATACATAATACACACATACACAAACACACACACATACATACATGCATGCATACAAACATACATACATACGTACATACATACATACATACATACATGCATACACATACACACATACACACATACACACATACACACATACATAATACACACATACACGCATGCAAACATACAAACACAAGAATACACACATACATACATACATGCATACATACATGCATGCATACATACAAAAATACATACGTACATACATACCTACATGCATAAACACACACACATACACACATACACACATGCAAACATACAAACACAAGAATACGCACATACATAATACACACATACACAAACACACACACACATACGTAAATGCATGCATTCATACAAACATACATACATACATGCATACACACACACACATACATACATACATACATACATGCATGCATACACACATGCATACATACACATACATAATACACACATACACAAACACATACATACATACATACATACATGCATGCATACATACAAACATACATACG
>NW_027518449.1:1046792-1051792 GCF_051622035.1 Arctopsyche grandis | reverse complement strand
ACACACACACCCACACAAATACACACATACACAAACACACACACATACATACATACATACATGCATGCAAACATGCATGCATACATACAAACATACATACGTACACACATACATACATGCATACACACACACACATACACACATACATTATACACACATACACACGTGCAAACATACAAACACACGAATACACACATACATAATACACACATACACAAACACACACACACATACATACATGCATGCATACATACATACATACACACATACATAATACACACATGCATACATACATACATACATGCATGCATACATACAAACATACATACGTACCTAACCTAACCTAACCTAACCTAACCTTACCTAACCTAACCTAACCTAACCTAACCTAACCTAACCGAACCTAACCTAACCTAACCTAACCTAACCTAACCTAACCTAACCTATACACAAACACACACAAATACACACATGCAAACATACAAACACACACAAACACACATATATAATACACACATACACACACACACCCACACAAATACACACATACACAAACACACACACATACATACATACATACATGCATGCATACATACAAACATACATACGTACATACATACACACACACAAATACACACATGCAAACATACAAACACACACAAACACACATACATAATACACACATACATAATACACACATACACACACACACACCCACACAAATACACACACACACATACATACATACATACATGCATGCATACATACAAACATACATACGTACACACATACATACATGCATACACACACACACACATACACACATACATAATACACACATACACACGTGCAAACATACAAACACACGAATACACACATACATAATACACACATACACAAACACACACACACACATACATACATGAATGCATACATACATACATACACACATACATAATACACACATGCATACATACATACATACATGCATGCATACATACAAACATACATACGTACCTAACCTAACCTAACCTAACCTAACCTTACCTAACCTAACCTAACCTAACCTAACCTAACCTAACCGAACCTAACCTAACCTAACCTAACCTAACCTAACCTAACCTATACACAAACACACACACATACATACATGCATGCATACATACATACATACATACATGCATGCATACATACAAACATACATACGTACATACATACATACATGCATAAACACACACACATACACACATACACACATGCAAACATACAAACACAAGAATACACACATACATAATACACACATACACAAACACACACACACATACGTAAATGCATGCATACATACAACTATACATACATACATGCATACACACACACACATACATACATACATACATACATGCATGCATACACACATGCATACATACACATACATAATACACACATACACAAACACATACATACATACATACATACATGCATGCATACATACAAACATACATACGTACATACATACACACACATATATACACACATGCAAACATACAAACACACACAAACACACATACATAATACACACATACACACACACACACCCACACAAATACACACATACACAAACACACACACATACATACATACATACATGCATGCAAACATGCATGCATACATACAAACATACATACGTACACACATACATACATGCATACACACACACATACACACATACATAATACACACATACACACGTGCAAACATACAAACACACGAATACACACATACATAATACACACATACACAAACACACACACACACATACATACATGCATGCATACATACATACATACACACATACATAATACACACATACACGAACACACACACATACATACATACATACGTACATGCATGCATACACACGTGCATACATACACACACACAAATACACACATACATAATACACACATACACAAACACACACAGATACATACATACATACATACATACATACATGCATACACACACACACATACACACCTACATAATACACACATACACACATGCAAACATACAAACACACGAATACACACATACATAATACACACATACACAAACACACACACATACATACAAGCATGCATACAAACATACATACATACGTACATACATACATACATACATACATGCATACACATACACACAAACACACATACACACATACATAATAGACACATACACACACACACACCCACACAAATACACACATACACAAACACACACACATACATACATACATACATGCATGCATACATACAAACATACATACGTACATACATACACACACACAAATACACACATGCAAACATACAAACACACACAAACACACATACATAATACACACATACACACACACACACCCACACAAATACACACATACACAAACACACACACATACATACATACATACATGCATGCAAACATGCATGCATACATACAAACATACATACGTACACACATACATACATGCATACACACACACACATACACACATACATAATACACACATACACACGTGCAAACATACAAACACACGAATACACACATACATAATACACACATACACAAACACACACACACATACATACATGCATGCATACATACATACATACACACATACATAATACACACATGCATACATACATACATACATGCATGCATACATACAAACATACATACGTACCTAACCTAACCTAACCTAACCTTACCTTACCTAACCTAACCTAACCTAACCTAACCTAACCTAACCGAACCTAACCTAACCTAACCTAACCTTACCTAACCTAACCTAACCTATACACAAACACACACACATACATACATGCATGCATACATACATACATACATACATGCATGCATACATACAAACACACAAATACACACATGCATACATACACACACATACACACATACATAATACACACATACACACATGCAAACATACAAACACACGAATACACACATACATAATACACACATACACAAACACACACACATACATACATGCATGCATACAAACATACATACATACGTACATACATACATACATACATACATGCATACACATACACAAATACACACATATATAATACACACATACACGCATGCAAACATACAAACACAAGAATACACACATACATACATACATGCATACATACATGCATGCATACATACAAACATACATACGTACATACATACATACAAGCATAAACACACACACATACACACATACACACATGCAAACATACAAACACAAGAATACACACATACATAATACACACATACACAAACACAAACACACATACGTAAATGCATGCATACATACAAACATACATACATACATGCATACACACACACACATACATACATACATACATACATGCATGCATACACACATGCATACATACACATACATAATACACACATACACAAACACATACATACATACATACATACATGCATGCATACATACAAACATACATACGTACATACATACAAACACACAAATACACACATGCAAACATACAAACACACACAAACACACATACATAATACACACATACACACACACACACCCACACAAATACACACATACACAAACACACACACATACATACATACATACATGCATGCATACATACAAACATACATACGTACATACAAACACACACACAAATACACACATGCAAACATACAAACACACACAAACACACATATATAATACACACATACACACACACACCCACACAAATACACACATACACAAACACACACACATACATACATACATACATGCATGCATACATACAAACATACATACGTATATACATACACACACACAAATACACACATGCAAACATACAAACACACACAAACACACATACATAATACACACATACATAATACACACATACACACACACACACCCACACAAATACACACACACATACATACATACATACATGCATGCATACATACAAACATACATACGTACACACATACATACATGCATACACACACACACACATACACACATACATAATACACACATACACACGTGCAAACATACAAACACACGAATACACACATACATAATACACACATACACAAACACACACACACACATACATACATGCATGCATACATACATACATACACACATACATAATACACACATGCATACATACATACATACATGCATGCATACATACAAACATACATACGTACCTAACCTAACCTAACCTAACCTAACCTTACCTCACCTAACCTAACCTAACCTAACCTAACCTAACCGAACCTAACCTAACCTAACCTAACCTAACCTAACCTAACCTAACCTATACACAAACACACACACATACATACATGCATGCATACATACATACATACATACATACATGCATGCATACATACAAACACACAAATACACACATGCATACATACACACAAACATACACACATACATAATACACACATACACACATGCAAACATACAAACACACGAATACACACATACATAATACACACATACACAAACACACACACATACATACATGCATGCATACAGACATACATACATACGTACATACATACATACATACATACATGCATACACATACACACATACACACATACACACATACACACATACATAATACACACATACACGCATGCAAACATACAAACACAAGAATACACACATACATACATACATGCATACATACATGCATGCATACATACAAACATACATACGTACATACATACCTACATGCATAAACACACACACATACACACATACACACATGCAAACATACAAACACAAGAATACGCACATACATAATACACACATACACAAACACACACACACATACGTAAATGCATGCATTCATACAAACATACATACATACATGCATACACACACACACATACATACATACATACAT
>NW_027518449.1:1039292-1044292 GCF_051622035.1 Arctopsyche grandis | reverse complement strand
ACACATACACACATACACACATACACACATACATAATACACACATACACGCATGCAAACATACAAACACAAGAATACACACATACATACATACATGCGTACATACATGCATGCATACATACAAACATACATACGTACATACATACATACATGCATAAACACACACACATACACACATACACACATGCAAACATACAAACACAAGAATACACACATACATAATACACACATACACAAACGCACACACACATACGTAAATGCATGCATACATACAAACATACATACATACATGCATACACACACACACATACATACATACATACATACATGCATGCATACACACATGCATACATACACATACATAATACACACATACACAAACACATACATACATACATACATACATGCATGCATACATACAAACATACATACGTACATACATACACACACACAAATACACACATGCAAACATACAAACACACACAAACACACATACATAATACACACATACACATACACACACCCACACAAATACACACATACACAAACACACACACATACATACATACATACATGCATGCATACATACAAACATACATACGTAAATACATACACACACACAAATACACACATGCAAACATACAAACACACACAAACACACATACATAATACACACATACACACACACACACCCACACAAATACACACACACACATACATACATACATACATGCATGCATACATACAAACATACATACGTACACACATACATACATGCATACACACACAGACACATACACACATACAAAATACACACATACACACGTGCAAACATACAAACACACGAATACACACATACATAATACACACATACACAAACACACACACACACATACATACATGCATGCATACATACATACATACACACATACATAATACACACATGCATACATACATACATACATGCATGCATACATACAAACATACATACGTACCTAACCTAACCTAACCTAACCTAACCTTACCTCACCTAACCTTTTTTTTTTTTCTTCCTATGCGTGGGAGGAGAAAATCTTCAATAAGACTCCCTCTAGTCCGCACTAGAGGGAAGTGTCAGATTTTTACTGACTAAAAAACTCCCCCGACTCACCTCACCCCTTTGGGGACCCCACTCGTTGGTGGATTGCTTCCGCAGGGGCTGATTTCGTCCTTGTTGGCTTCTCCTTTTTGTGCGGATCCCTCCTTTCCAGTTCATCTAGTTGACCCGCTTGGTTTCTGTTTCCTGAAAAACATTCATTTGCAGTATTAATCATAGGCTGGTAATAGTATATCTATATCTATGGGTTGACATCTATTCATTTCCTTCTATAAGTTTTTCCGCTTTCCTTAGCCGTTCGGCCTCCTCCTTCTGCTTCATGACGCTCCTTGCGAACTCTGCGAATGCTTCCCAAGAGGCTACGTCTTTAGTGATGTTCTGTGCTATGTCTTCAGTGTTGACCGGGGTGCTTTCTTCGAGTGTCGCTCTTTCAGATTCCCATGCAGGGCATACGAGGAGTGTATGTTCTGCGTCATCTCTGATTGATGCACAGTGGTGACATCCTGCTGTCGTTTCCTTTCCGATGCGGTTGAGGAATGCTCCGAAACACCCATGGCTGGTTAGTAGCTGGGTTGTGTGGTAGTCCGGTTTTGCGCTTTTCCTCCTTGTCCAGGCTGCGATTGATGGGATCAGTCGATGTGTCCATCTACCTTTGTCTGCGCCGTCCCAGCGGACCTGCCATTCCGTCATGAGCTCCGCCCGTGCCGTCGCTCTTACTTTTTTCGTTCCCTCCTTTCTTCCCTCGTATACCTACCTCACCTAACCTAACCTAACCTAACCTAACCTAACCGAACCTAACCTAACCTAACCTAACCTAACCAAACCTAACCTAACCTATACACAAACACACACACATACATACATGCATGCATACATACATACATACATACATACATGCATGCATACATACAAACACACAAATACACACATGCATACATACACACAAACATACACACATACATAATACACACATACACACATGCAAACATACAAACACACGAATACACACATACATAATACACACATACACAAACACACACACATACATACATGCATGCATACAAACATACATACATACGTACATACATACATACATACATACATGCATACACATACACACATACACACATACACACATACACACATACATAATACACACATACACGCATGCAAACATACAAACACAAGAATACACACATACATACATACATGCATACATACATGCATACATACATGCATGCATACATACAAACATACATACGTACATACATACCTACATGCATAAACACACACACATACACACATACACACATGCAAACATACAAACACAAGAATACGCACATACATAATACACACATACACAAACACACACACACATACGTAAATGCATGCATACATACAAACATACATACATACATGCATACACACACACACATACATACATACATACATACATGCATGCATACACACATGCATACATACACATACATAATACACACATACACAAACACATACATACATACATACATACATGCATGCATACATACAAACATACATACGTACATAGATACACACACACAAATACACACATGCAAACATACAAACACACACAAACACACATACATAATACACACATACACACACACACCCACACAAATACACACATACACAAACACACACACATACATACATACATACATGCATGCAAACATGCATGCATACATACAAACATACATACGTACACACATACATACATGCATACACACACACACATACACACATACATAATACACACATACACACGTGCAAACATACAAACACACGAATACACACATACATAAAACACACATACACAAACACACACACACACATACATACATGCATGCATACATACAAACATACACACATACATAATACACACATGCATACATACATACATACACACATGCATACATACACACACACACATACACACATATATTATACACACATACACACATGCAAACATACAAACACACGAATACACACATACATAATACACACATACACAAACACACACACATACATACATGCATGCATACAAACATACATACATACGTACATACATACACACACACAAATACACACATGCAAACATACAAACACACACAAACACACATACATAATACACACATACACACACACACCCACACAAATACACACATACACAAACACACACACATACATACATACATACATGCATGCAAACATGCATGCATACATACAAACATACATAAGTACAAACATACATACATGCATACACACACACACATACACACAAACATAATACACACATACACACGTGCAAACATACAAACACATGAATACACACATACATAATACACACATACACAAACACACACACACATATATACAAGCATGCATACATACAAACATACACACATACATAATACACACATGCATACATACATACAAACACACATGCATACATACACACACACACATACACACATATATAATACACACATACACACATGCAAACATACAAACACACGAATACACACATACATAATACACACATACACAAACACACACACATACATACATGCATGCATACAAACATACATACATACGTACATACATACACACACACAAATACACACATGCAAACATACAAACACACACAAACACACATACATAATACACACATACACACACACACCCACACAAATACACACATACACAAACACACACACATACATACATACATACATGCATGCAAACATGCATGCATACATACAAACATACATACGTACACACATACATACATGCATACACACACACACATAAACACATACATAATACACACATACACACGTGCAAACATACAAACACACGAATACACACATACATAATACACACATACACAAACACACACACACACATACATACATGCATGCATACATACAAACATACACACATACATAATACACACATGCATACATACATACATACACACATGCATACATACACACACACACATACACACATATATAATACACACATACACACATGCAAACATACAAACACACGAATACACACATACATAATACACACATACACAAACACACACACATACATACATGCATGCATACAAACATACAAACATACGTACATACATACACACACACAAATACACACATGCAAACATACAAACACACACAAACACACATACATAATACACACATACACACACACACCCACACAAATACACACATACACAAACACACACACATACATACATACATACATGCATGCAAACATGCATGCATACATACAAACATACATACGTACACACATACATACATGCATACACACACACACATACACACATACATAATACACACATACACACGTGCAAACATACAAACACACGAATACACACATACATAATACACACATACACAAACACACACACACATACATACATGCATGCATACATACATACATACACACATACATAATACACACATGCATACATACATACATACATGCATGCATACATACAAACATACATACGTACCTAACCTAACCTAACCTAACCTAACCTTACCTAACCTAACCTAACCTAACCTAACCTAACCTAACCGAACCTAACCTAACCTAACCTAACCTAACCTAACCTAACCTAACCTATACACAAACACACACAAATACACACATGCAAACATACAAACACACACAAACACACATATATAATACACACATACACACACACACCCACACAAATACACACATACACAAACACACACACATACATACATACATACATGCATGCATACATACAAACATACATACGTACATACATACACACACACAAATACACACATGCAAACATACAAACA
>NW_027518449.1:1019292-1021792 GCF_051622035.1 Arctopsyche grandis | reverse complement strand
CATAATACACACATACACACGTGCAAACATACAAACACACGAATACACACATACATAATACACACATACACAAACACACACACACATACATACATGCATGCATACATACATACATACACACATACATAATACACACATGCATACATACATACATACATGCATGCATACATACAAACATACATACGTACCTAACCTAACCTAACCTAACCTAACCTTACCTAACCTAACCTAACCTAACCTAACCTAACCTAACCGAACCTAACCTAACCTAACCTAACCTAACCTAACCTAACCTATACACAAACACACACAAATACACACATGCAAACATACAAACACACACAAACACACATATATAATACACACATACACACACACACCCACACAAATACACACATACACAAACACACACACATACATACATACATACATGCATGCATACATACAAACATACATACGTACATACATACACACACACAAATACACACATGCAAACATACAAACACACACAAACACACATACATAATACACACATACATAATACACACATACACACACACACACCCACACAAATACACACACACACATACATACATACATACATGCATGCATACATACAAACATACATACGTACACACATACATACATGCATACACACACACACACATACACACATACATAATACACACATACACACGTGCAAACATACAAACACACGAATACACACATACATAATACACACATACACAAACACACACACACACATACATACATGCATGCATACATACAAACATACACACATACATAATACACACATGCATACATACATACATACATGCATGCATACATACATACATACACACATACATCATACACACATGCATACATACATACATACATGCATGCATACATACAAACATACATACGTACCAAACCTAACCTAACCTAACCTAACCTAACCTAACCTAACCTATACACAAACACACACACATACATACATGCATGCATACATACATACATACATACATGCATGCATACATACAAACACACAAATACACACATGCATACATACACACACATACACACATACATAATACACACATACACACATGCAAACATACAAACACACGAATACACACATACATAATACACACATACACAAACACACACACATACATACATGCATGCATACAAACATACAAACATACGTACATACATACATACATACATACATGCATACACATACACACATACACACATACACACATACATAATACACACATACACGCATGCAAACATACAAACACAAGAATACACACATACATACATACATGCGTACATACATGCATGCATACATACAAACATACATACGTACATACATACATACATGCATAAACACACACACATACACACATACACACATGCAAACATACAAACACAAGAATACACACATACATAATACACACATACACAAACGCACACACACATACGTAAATGCATGCATACATACAAACATACATACATACATGCATACACACACACACATACATACATACATACATACATACATGCATGCATACACACATGCATACATACACATACATAATACACACATACACAAACACATACATACATACATACATACATGCATGCATACATACAAACATACATACGAACATACATACACACACACAAATACACACATGCAAACATACAAACACACACAAACACACATACATAATACACACATACACATACACACACCCACACAAATACACACATACACAAACACACACACATACATACATACATACATGCATGCATACATACAAACATACATACGTAAATACATACACACACACAAATACACACATGCAAACATACAAACACACACAAACACACATACATAATACACACATACACACACACACACCCACACAAATACACACACACACATACATACATACATACATGCATGCATACATACAAACATACATACGTACACACATACATACATGCATACACACACACACACATACACACATACATAATACACACATACACACGTGCAAACATACAAACACACGAATACACACATACATAATACACACATACACAAACACACACACACACATACATACATGCATGCATACATACATACATACACACATACATAATACACACATGCATACATACATACATACATGCATGCATACATACAAACATACATACGTACCTAACCTAACCTAACCTAACCTAACCTTACCTCACCTAACCTAACCTAACCTAACCTAACCTAACCTAACCGAACCTAACCTAACCTAACCTAACCTAACCTAACCTAACCTAACCTATACACAAACACACACACATACATACATGCATGCATACATACATACATACATACATACATGCATGCATACATACAAACACACAAATACACACATGCATACATACACACAAACATACACACATACATAATACACACATACACACATGC
>NW_027518449.1:979292-989292 GCF_051622035.1 Arctopsyche grandis | reverse complement strand
TAATACACACATAAACAAACACACACACAAATACATACATGCATGCATACATACATACAAACATACATACATACATACATACATACATTCATGCATGCATACATACATACATACATACGTACATACATACATACAGACATACATACATACATGCATGCATACATACAAACACACACATACACACATACATAATACACACATACACACACACACACACAAATACGCACATACACAAACACACACACATACATACATACATGCATACATACATGCATGCATACATACAAACATACATACATACATAAATACATACATGCATACACACACACACATACACACATACACACATGCAAACATACAAACACAAGAATACACACATACATACATACATGCATACATACATGCATGCATACATACATACATACAAACATACAGGCATACATACATACACACATACATTATACACACATGCATACATACATACATACATACATGCATACACACACACACATACACACATACATATAGGATCCGGATGTGAAGGATTCCAAGTGAAACGCAGATTAAGTCAGAACTATGTATTTATTAACACATCTTCGGGCTTGCTCTCCAACAAGTGACCATAACAACACGCATCCGGTCTTTCCCATGCATACCACACTCATACTTTATCCCTTGCAGTTTGACCAACCACAATTACGGCTCGTTTAAAAATCATTCCTACATTTCGGTCATTCCTGACTGTCATTCGCCCTCGGATGACATTCTGTCTTTTATATTTTTACAGCACTTCATCTCACATTCTTTTACATTTCATCTTCTACTCTATACAATGTATCATCTTACATTCTTTTAAAACATTTCCTCTATCATCCTCAACAATGTTTCATCTCACATTCTTTTACATTTCATTTTCCACTCTATACAATGTATCATCTTACATTCTTTTAAAACATTTCCTCTATCATCCTCAACAATGTTTAATCTTCCATTCCATAAAATCATCTTATATTCTTCTAAACATGCTTTCAATTGTCACAATTACAATTTAAATCACAATTACAATCATCATCACAACTACATTTCAATACACTTATACATCAATCATTTTACAATTTACATAACAATTACAATTATAACAAATTAATCGTTACACATTTCACTACAAATCAATTTTTACATTTCAACACAATTCAATCTTCAATAAAGTTACACATCACAATCATCACAATTAAAATTTAAAATTATTTCAAGCAATACAAAACAGAAAGGTCAATACCTTTACAATGACAAGTTAAATCTTTACATTGGAAACAATCACATTTTAAAACATTACTAGAATTAGCAATAAAACATTAAAATCAATACCTTTACAATGACAGGTTAAATCTTTACATCGGAAACAATCACATTTTAAAACATTACTAGAATTAGCAATAAAACATTAAAATCAATACCTTTACAATGACAGGTTAAATCTTTACATCGGAAACAATCACATTTTAAAACATTACTAGAATTAGCAATAAAACATTAAAATCAATACCTTTACAATGACAGGTTAAATCTTTACATCGGAAACAATCACATTTTAAAACATTACTAGAATTAGCAATAAAACATTAAAATCAATACCTTTACAATGACAGGTTAAATCTTTACACCAGAAACAATCACATTTTAAAACATGATTCAATGTACCAAGCACTTCCCAAAAAATACTAGAATAAGCAATAAAACATTACACTTTTCAATCATCAAATTACAAGTAAGGCTTAACTAAAAACCCTCCAGGTCTTTCACTTATTCTCTAATTCACAAACGCACACTTAACTTCCATCGGTACAACTTAAATACTATCCAATGCCCGTGGCGATTCTCCTTGAGCATCCGATGAATCTGCCGTCACCCCACAGATTTTCTGCTAGTAATTTACCATAAATGAAGTCAACACATATTGGTTCTGGCTCACTGATACATCCAGTAAGTCTTTTCTCAATCCATGGTTCCATTTTCTTTTCCATTGAATTAACATCAATCCGACTACGACTGAGCTTGAAAGTGAATACAGTGTCTTTTGGTGTTGAAATTTTGACTGGGTCCCTTAATCCTTCTTGTGATTTAGCCATATCTTTCTCTTTGTCTTTATGTTTTTCCTTTTCTTTATTCTCATCTTCAGAATTCTTCAAATGACTATAATCCTTAGATCCTTTTCCAAATTGATCATCGGGTGGTTCATCCGTATTTGAAAACGGTATGTCTCCGTAGTCCCAAAGTCTTCCTCTTTGCAAACCATCACCGTCCATACTTCCATCAGCCAGGTTCACACCTCCATCAGCCATGTTCGCATCGTCCTCTTCATCATTGGAAACAATGAGTTCTCTTTGAGCAGACATCTCTCGTGAAGCCCGTTGCTGCAAAGGTCTTTTTCTGTGCAAACCATCACTGTTCACACTTACATCAGCCATGTTTACATCTCCATCAGCCATGTTCGCATCGTCCTCTTCATTATTGGAAACAATGAGTTCTCTTTGAGCAGACATCTCTCGTGAAGCCCGTTGCTGCAAAGGTCTTTTTCTGTGCAAACCATCACTGTTCACACTTACATCGGCCATGTTTACATCTCCATCAGCCATGTTCGCCTCGTCCTCTTGTGTTAGAATACTGACTGGTTCTCTTATTTCTTCTTGTATTGGAATACTGACTGGTTCTCTTATTTCTTTTTGTATTGTCAAGACAGTCTTTGTTTTGGTGCTGTTACATTGAGCTGATATGTGCCCAAACTCGTTACAATTGAAACAACGAGTTCCTCTCGTCTTAAACCTACAGTCGGCTGCTAAATGACCACGTCCACCACAATTGTAGCATCGTGAACTCAGTCTTTCTCGGTTTTCACGGTTTCTCACGGGCCCCGTCACCCTGGGTTCGTCGTCTGGTGTTTCACCGGCCCCACTTGAATCGGAGTCAATGGGCCCTGCTTGTGCAAGCATTTCTCGTTCTTCAAAGACGAGCTCTTCGTCATCCCACTGGAACTCTTCTATCAGTTTCTGCTTAAGGATAGTCCATGATGTAATTATCCCTTCTGAATCCAGGAACATTCTCGCTGTTCCTACGCAATATATTCTCCCGTAGACCAGTTGCTCCAGGGGCGTCCAGTGGAAGAACTTCGCAAATTCTTCCATGCGCACAATCCACTGGCTGATTGGCACACCGCCGATCCCCTTAAACCGTGGCGCGTATGTCTCGAATTTGTCTCTGTCAAAATATGGCACTTCGTCTTCTTCTTCCTCTTCATCGTCGTCGTCATCATCTTCGTCTAAGTCCGCGAACCTCTGCATCTCCACGACAGTTAGCCGACGTAAAACTGACGCTGATAATGGCGCTATCGTTCTGGATATCATCATCGTCGTGTGGCGTGTTCGCTGACGTGACGCCACCGGCGTCGTCTGTATGTTCGTACGCGTCATGGCGCGCGCGTCCTTAACCTCAACTGTCAAAACTCCGCGTCGTCGTCTGACCGCTCCCGGCTGTCACTCGAAATGTCTTCAGGCATCCCGGACGAGCCCCCAAATATAGGATCCGGATGTGAAGGATTCCAAGTGAAACGCAGATTAAGTCAGAACTATGTATTTATTAACACATCTTCGGGCTTGCTCTCCAACAAGTGACCATAACAACACGCATCCGGTCTTTCCCATGCATACCACACTCATACTTTATCCCTTGCAGTTTGACCAACCACAATTACGGCTCGTTTAAAAATCATTCCTACATACATAATACACACATACACACATGCAAACATACAAACACACGAATACACACATACATAATACACACATACACAAACACACACACACACATACATACATGCATGCATACATACATACATACACAAATACATAATACACACATGCATACATACATACATACATGCATGCATACATACAAACATACATACGTACCTAAACTAACCTAACCTTACCTAACCTAACCTAACCTAACCTAACCTAACCGAACCTAACCTAACCTAACCTAACCTAACCTAACCTAACCTAACCTAACCTAACCTAACCTAACCTAACCTATACATAAACACACACACACATACATACATGCATGCATACATACTTACATACATTCATGCATGCATACATACAAACACACAATTACACACATGCATACATACACACACACACATACACACATACATAATACACACATACACAAACACACACAAATACATACATACATGCATGCATACATACATACATACATACATACATGCATGCATACATACAAACATACATACGTACATACATACATGCATAAACACACATACACAAACATAATACACACATACACACATGCATACATACACACATACGAACACACAAATACACACATGCAAACATACACACACAAATACACACATACATAATACACACATACACAAACACACACACATACATACATACGTACATACAAACAAACATACATACATACATGCATACACACACACACAAAAACACATACATAATACACACATATACAAATGCATACATACACACACACAAATACACACATACACGAACACACACACATACATACATACATACATACATACAAACATACTTACATACATGCATACACACACACACACATACATACATGTTTTGTCCAGAATCGTGGCATAATTGAATGCATATTATTGCTCTTGCGATGAATTTCGTTTACCGACTATAAAAGAGAATCACTTTTGTCTCCGTTTAAACATTTTGGAGTGCAAATACTTCTGCCGAAGAAGGTTTTTAATCTGAAAACTTAAATAAGGAAAGTTTTGGCCCAAGTGATGGCATAATTGAACGCAAAGTATGCTCCTGGTGATGAATTTCGTTTACCAACGATAACAGAGAATCACTTTTGTCTCCGTCTAAACATTTTGGAGTGCAATTACTTCTGCCGATGAAGGTTTTTAATCTGAAAACTTAAATAAGGAAAGTTTTGGCCGAAGTCGTGGCAAAATTGAACGCAAAGTATACTCCTGGTGATGAATTTCGTTTACCAACGATAAAAGAGAATCGCTTTTGTCACCGTTTAAGCATTTTGGAGTGCAATTACTTATGCCGATGAAGGTTTTTAATCTGAAAACTTAAATAAGGAAAGTTTTGGCCGAAGTCGTGGCAAAATTGAACGCAAAGTATACTCCTGGTGATGAATTTCGTTTACCAACGATAACAGAGAATCACTTTTGTCTCCGTCTAAACATTTTGGAGTGCAATTACTTCTGCCGATGAAGGTTTTTAATCTGAAAACTTAAATAAGGAAAGTTTTGGCCGAAGTCGTGGCAAAATTGAACGCAAAGTATACTCCTGGTGATGAATTTCGTTTACCAACGATAAAAGAGAATCGCTTTTGTCACCGTTTAAGCATTTTGGAGTGCAATTACTTATGCCGATGAAGGTTTTTAATCTGAAAACTTAAATAAGGAAAGTTTTGTCCAGAATCGTGGCATAATTGAATGCATATTATTGCTCTTGCGATGAATTTCGTTTACCAACGATAAAAGAGAATCACTTTTGTCTCCGTCTAAACATTTTGGAGTGCAATTACTTCTGCCGATGAAGGTTTTTACCTTGCGATGAATTTCGTTTAATGTCCAATAAAACTCATGGATGTACAAAAATACCTAGTTTATAAGTTTTTACGTCTTATTTTGTTGAGAGAAAATGATTAGGTGTTTGATGTTTGAAGTTGTGCAAAAAACTGGTTAACTGAATTGTTTTTGAAATGAAAAGGTAGCTCGGGTTCACCGGATACTTACTTAACTTAAAAAAATGATGACCATTATTTTCATTGATTGATTGAGTTTCCACTCGTGATCACATTAATAACAAAACGTTTATTAAAATAAGATGAAATAAATAAAAACACTCTTTTCATTTGAGAAAAAAATATATTTGTGACATTATATTTACAAATATAGAACAGGATGAACTGTTAATAGTTTTCATGAAATAAAGAATGTGTACAAATAATTCCACATATATGTACTTACATATGTACATACATATATAATATAATAAATAAAAATGGAAATGCAAAACAAAAATCCTGTTTTAAGCCAACAGTGTTACCATTAAAAGGAAAACATTATATGTACATAATATTAAACAAGTTATGCATTTAAACAAGTTACTACTCATTTGAATTCAAGTTTCATTTTCATTATTAAACATTAAAACCAGTCAGTAAATGCATCGGTGCAATTAGCATATTAAAATCGGATCGTTTCGTTGAAATGGATCCAATAATCGTCCACGAGTCTCTATCGGGGCTGTATTCTAGCACCGACAAGTGATTACCTCCTGAAATAAATATGTATTAAATATTAATCACTTGCATACAAAAAACACACACACACACACAATAATGGTTGTTACAAAATCAAAATCAACTCACCGACGCAAACAATTTTATCGTCGTGGACGATAGCCTTATGCCCAAACCGTGCTTCAGGGAGACTAGCAACATATGTCCAGGTTTGAGCCTCCGGGTCATACCGTTCTACCGAGTCGTGTGTACTATTGCTATTGCTATTGCTGATAATATCGCAGGTGCCGCCAATTGCGTAGATATAACCTCCCAATGCAACAGCCTACAAAGTGAAACAGACTGAATATAACGATATATAATATATGTATGTATGTATGTACAATATTCAAAATTCAATTTTTCTCAATGATGACAATACAATACAATACAATACATACAATGTAAAATGGCGATTATGTAGACATAATCGATTTCAGAAAAAAATCCTGACAATACTTACAGCAAACCGGGCTCTCTTTTCGGCCATCGGCGGAGCGGCCGTCCATCTATTCCTGGCCACATTGAAAGTTTCCATGCTATTAAGGAATACCTCTTTGTCGTTTTTTCCACCTATTGCATATATGACACCGTCTAGTGCAACGGTGTCATGGAGATGTCGGCACTCCGACATATGGGATAGATAGGCCCAGTTTCTTGTATTGACATCGTACCTTTGAAAAATCGTAAAAACTAGTTGTATTCCATTGTACAATATTAAAAAATCATCATAAATATTCACCAACCAACCAACCTATGTACACTCGTTTGTAAGTCTATGTCTTCAGTGGCAGCATTGGAACAGGGATTTTTTCCTCCTGAGATGAAAACATGGTCACCGACAACAGCGGTTGCAAAATTTTTTCTTTCATGTACCATTTGTGGAAGCGCCGTCACATCCTTTGTGGCAACATCCAAACTGTACATCTATTCAATATAAATATTATACACACGTATTATTATAACTGTATTGTTAGTAAATTTGCATACAATAAGGTAACAAAAGAAACGAGTTGCTGAATATTAATGAACTTACCTTTTGAAAAACCCAATGCCGGTATTGCAATCCCCCAAAGTAAACTTTTCAAAATATTGTTATAACAAATAGAATCTACATAAATGTTCGATTTATTGTCATTTCTTTCGTGACGGCACAAATTTAAAAGTTAAGTAATAAATTGAATAAACACCTCCTTCGATAGACCGCCAATCATTATTAAATATTGGTCTCGAAGAATGACCGTCTCGAAGGGATTATAAAATTTATTCATGTCGTAAAACGACAAACATTTCTGGAAATCTCCTCTTATTGTTTGGATTTCATTGGCAAGCTAAAAAAAAAACATTGAAAAATATACATAATTACATATACATATATCTATGTACATACATATGCATTTACATACAAACTAAACTTACTTTTGCCGAACGTTTTCCTACAATCAATATACCTCGTGTGCTCTTTCTAGGTTTTACATTTTGCAATGATAGACGTGGTCTCTTTTTTGGACTCATATTCCATTCAAGTAAATCCCACAATTGTTGACAGCATACACGATTGTAACAAAGAGGTTTCACTTCGTTTAAAATGAACTGAAACGAAACATTTATAACGTTCAGCAATTAATCGCATACCTTTTTAAATTTATTGTGCCGAGCACACATTAAAAACAAAATATTATATCAAGTAATGATTAGTACATTGTACATACATACATACATACATACATACATATGTACATATGAAAGCACATTAAGAAAGTACAGTAAGAATTACATGTAATATATGTATGTACAATATACAAAACAAATTAAAAATATTATTACCTCTTTAGATAACAGACGAAATCTAACAAATTTAAATAAAGCATTCAAATGCTGCTTCCGATTGTCCCAGTCCTTTTGAACCCACAGCTTCAAGCCTATAAACACTTGCTCTTCTGTGGTGACATTTAAATCATTCGACTGCAGCAATTCCTCCAGTTGGTCAGCTTTTATATCGAGAAACGCTCTCCCTTGAATTATCTACAATGCAGACAGACAGACAGATTTCATGAATATTAAAAAATATAAATACACATACGTATGTATGACCTAAAATTATAATATACATACGTCAACATAATTTTTAGTTGTGTAAGCTCTCGTTTTTTCTAGCAATAAGAAATAACTATAATGCTTCGCAAAATTTCCGATTAACAAGAAGTTTTCAGTATTTAATGCGCTTTCTAGGAACGACACGCAATAATCCTCAAGTTTATAGCAGTGAATGTTTGTTCGCGAAAATTCAACTAACTGGATCGCCCCAAGAGGATCCAAATCTGCAAATATTGTAAAATTTGTCATTAGTACTAATTAGTACATATGTATTAATTCGTACGAACGAAGTTTAAATTCTCACCGAGTTTGCCTCTGTAGAAGTATTCAATAGCTTTGCTCACAGTGTCCAGACGAAAATCGCCCCAATCGTCCAAGACAATTTCCTCCGGTGATGCTTCTAAACGCTCCGCCAAATAGTCGCTGTTGCACATAACAATAAACTTGTGTACATTGAATCTGCAAACAGATTAAACATAAAACCTCGAGTTAACATATGTACATAATACATTAAATATTTGAAGCAAGACTAACCTTGCAGTGCCGACAACTAGCACAGTATCGCATTGCTCCTGTTCGACATACTTCCGATACATGTATTTCGAGAAAAGGTGTGCATGCTGCACATCTATTTCGAAATCCGTTGAGTCACCAAAATTGGCACTAATTTCGGTCATATTGCTCCCGATGCTCATGTCTTTTCTAAAAATCAAATTATACAATAACAATAATATGAAAATATACCTAATAAAACAAAATTTAAAAAAGTTTTTCAAAATTTAAAGCAAAATTTAAAAAAGTGTCGATGCCCTACTAAAATTATTGTATGTATGTAGAATTAGAAACAAAGGTGATTGTTATTAGGTACTTAATTCTATGTAGATCATATATTATTGGTGGTGGTACTAAACTAAACGTTCGTTTGGGTTTGGGTTTGCCGAGTAGAATTGTTTACATAAACATCTTCAAAAATCGCCAATTTTTTAAAGGTCTAACGCGTTGCCAAAAATCACCACCAGAGATCCGAGTTCAAAAAAGTTTGTCTCACCAATATGTACTCGTATGTAGTATTTACTATGTATGTATGTATATAGGATGTTCTTCAATATTCTTCATTCTTCAATCATACACACATACATACATGCATACATACATACATGCATACATACACACACATACACAATACACACATACACAAACACACACACATACATACATGCATGCATACAAACATACATACGTACATACATAAATACATACACGCATACACACACAAATACACACATACATAATACACACATACACAAACACACACAGATACATACATACATACATACATACATACATGCATACACACACACACATACACACATACATAATACACACATACACACATGCAAACATACAAACACACGAATACACACATACATAATACACACATACACAAACACACACACATACTTACATGCATGCATACAAACATACATACATACGTACATACATACATACATACATACATGCATACACATAC
>NW_027518449.1:971792-976792 GCF_051622035.1 Arctopsyche grandis | reverse complement strand
CGAATACACACATACATAATACACACATACACAAACACACACACATACTGACATTCATGCATACAAACATACATACATACGTACATACATACATACATACATACATGCATACATGCATACACATACACACATACATAATACACACATACACGCATGCAAACATACAAACACAAGAATACACACATACATACATACATGCATACATACATGCATGCATACATACAAACATACATACGTACATACATACATACATGCATAAACACACACACATACACACATACACACATGCAAACATACAAACACAAGAATACACACATACATAATACACACATACACAAACACACACACACATACGTAAATGCATGCATACATACAACTATACATACATACATGCATACACACACACACATACATACATACATACATACATACATGCATGCATACACACATGCATACATACACATACATAATACACACATACACAAACACATACATACATACATACATACATGCATGCATACATACAAACATACATACGTACATTCATACACACACACAAATACACACATGCAAACATACAAACACACACAAACACACATACATAATACACACATACACACACACACACACCCACACAAATACACACATACACAAACACACACACATACATACATACATACATGCATGCATACATACAAACATACATACGTACATACATACACACACACAAATACACACATGCAAACATACAAACACACACAAACACACATACATAATACACACATACACACACACACACCCACACAAATACACACATACACAAACACACACACATGCATACATACATACATGCATGCAAACATGCATGCATACATACAAACATACATACGTACACACATACATACATGCATACACACACACACATACACACATACATAATACACACATACACACGTGCAAACATACAAACACACGAATACACACATACATAATACACACATACACAAACACACACACACACATACATACATGCATGCATACATACATACATACACACATACATAATACACACATACACGAACACACACACATACATACATACATACGTACATGCATGCATACACACGTGCATACATACACACACACAAATACACACATACATAATACACACATACACAAACACACACAGATACATACATACATACATACATACATACATGCATACACACACACACATACACACATACATAATACACACATACACACATGCAAACATACAAACACACGAATACACACATACATAATACACACATACACAAACACACACACATACATACATGCATGCATACAAACATACATACATACGTACATACATACATACATACATACATGCATACACATACACACAAACACACATACACACATACATAATACACACATACACGCATGCAAACATACAAACACAAGAATACACACATACATACATACATGCATACATACATGCATGCATACATACAAACATACATACGAACATACATACACACACACAAATACACACATGCAAACATACAAACACACACAAACACACATACATAATACACACATACACACACACACACCCACACAAATACACACATACACAAACACACACACATACATACATACATACATGCATGCAAACATGCATGCATACATACAAACATACATACGTACACACATACATACATGCATACACACACACACATACACACATACATAATACACACATACACACGTGCAAACATACAAACACACGAATACACACATACATAATACACACATACACAAACACACACACACACATACATGCATGCATACATACAAACATACATACGTACCTAACCTAACCTAACCTAACCTAACCTTACCTAACCTAACCTAACCTAACCTAACCTAACCTAACCGAACCTAACCTAACCGAACCTAACCTAACCTAGAATACACACGTACATAATACACACATACACAAACACACACACACATACGTAAATGCATGCATACATACAAACATACATACATAGATGCATACACACACACAAAAATAAATACATACATACATGCATGTATACACACATGCATACATACACATACATAATACACACATACACAAACACATACATACATACATACATACATGCATGCATACATACAAACATACATACGTACATACATACACACACACAAATACACACATGCAAATATACAAACACACACAAACACACATACATAATACACACATACACACACACACACCCACACAAATACACACATACACAAACACACACATACATACATACATACATGCATGCATACATACAAACATACATACGTACATACATACACACACACAAATACACACATGCAAACATACAAACACACACAAACACACATACATAATACACACATACACACACACACACCCACACAAATACACACATACACAAACACACACACATACATACATACATACATGCATGCAAACATGCATGCATACATACAAACATACATACGTACTCACATACATACATGCATACACACACACACATACACATATACACACGTGCAAACATACAAACACACGAATACACACATACATAATACACACATACACAAACACACACACACATACATACATGCATGCATACATACATACATACACACATACATAATACACACATGCATACATACATACATACATGCATGCATACATACAAACATACATACGTACCTAACCTAACCTAACCTAACCTAACCTTACCAAACCTAACCTAACCTAACCTAACCTAACCTAACCGAACCTAACCTAACCTAAACTAACCTAACCTAACCTAACCTAACCTAACCTTACCTAACCTAACCTAACCTATACACAAACACACACACATACATACATGCATGCATACATACATACATACATACATGCATGCTTACATACAAACACACACACAAATACACACATGCAAACATACAAACACACACAAACACACATACATAATACACACATACACACACACACACACCCACACAAATACACACATACACAAACACACACACATACATACATACATACATGCATGCAAACATGCATGCATACATACAAACATACATACGTACTCACATACATACATGCATACACACACACACATACACACATACATATTACACACATACACACGTGCAAACATACAAACACACGAATACACACATACATAATACACACATACACAAACACACACACACACATACATACATGCATGCATACATACATACATACACACATACATAATACACACATGCATACATACATACATACATGCATGCATACATACAAACATACATACGTACCTAACCTAACCTAACCTAACCTAACCTTACCTAACCTAACCTAACCTAACCTAACCTAACCTAACCTAACCGAACCTAACCTAACCAAACCTAACCTAACCTAACCTAACCTAACCTAACCTAACCTTACCTAACCTAACCTAACCTAACCTATACACAAACACACACACATACATACATGCATGCATACATACATAAATACATACATGCATGCATACATACAAACACACAAATACACACATGCATACATACACACACACATACACACATACATAATACACACAGACACACATGCAAACATACAAACACACGAATACACACATACATAATACACACATACACAAACACACACACATACTGACATTCATGCATACAAACATACATACATACGTACATACATACATACATACATACATGCATACACATACACACATACACACATACATAATACACACATACACGCATGCAAACATACAAACACAAGAATACACACATACATACATACATGCATACATACATGCATGCATACATACAAACATACATACGTACATACATACATACATGCATAAACACACACACATACACACATACACACATGCAAACATACAAACACAAGAATACACACATACATAATACACACATACACAAACACACACACACATACGTAAATGCATGCATACATACAACTATACATACATACATGCATACACACACACACATACATACATACATACATACATGCATGCATACACACATGCATACATACACATACATAATACACACATACACAAACACATACATACATACATACATACATGCATGCATACATACAAACATACATACGTACATTCATACACACACACAAATACACACATGCAAACATACAAACACACACAAACACACATACATAATACACACATACACACACACACACACCCACACAAATACACACATACACAAACACACACACATACATACATACATACATGCATGCATACATACAAACATACATACGTACATACATACACACACACAAATACACACATGCAAACATACAAACACACACAAACACACATACATAATACACACATACACACACACACACCCACACAAATACACACATACACAAACACACACACATACATACATACATACATGCATGCAAACATGCATGCATACATACAAACATACATACGTACACACATACATACATGCATACACACACACACATACACACATACATAATACACACATACACACGTGCAAACATACAAACACACGAATACACACATACATAATACACACATACACAAACACACCCACACACATACATACATGCATGCATACATACATACATACACACATACATAATACACACATGCATACATACATACATACATGCATGCATACATACAAACATACATACGTACCTAACCTAACCTAACCTAACCTAACCTTACCTAACCTAACCTAACCTAACCTAACCTAACCGAACCTAACCTAACCTAACCTAACCTAACCTAACCTAACCTAACCTAACCTAACCTAACCTATACACAAACACACACACATACATACATGCATGCATACATACATACATACATACATGCATGCAT
>NW_027518449.1:956792-966792 GCF_051622035.1 Arctopsyche grandis | reverse complement strand
TACGTAAATGCATGCATACATACAACTATACATACATACATGCATACACACACACATACATACATACATACATACATGCATGCATACACACATGCATACATACACATACATAATACACACATACACAAACACATACATACATACATACATACATGCATGCATACATACAAACATACATACGTACATACATACACACACACATATACACACATGCAAACATACAAACACACACAAACACACATACATAATACACACATACACACACACACACCCACACAAATACACACATACACAAACACACACACATACATACATACATACATGCATGCAAACATGCATGCATACATACAAACATACATACGTACACACATACATACATGCATACACACACACATACACACATACATAATACACACATACACACGTGCAAACATACAAACACACGAATACACACATACATAATACACACATACACAAACACACACACACACATACATACATGCATGCATACATACATACATACACACATACATAATACACACATACACGAACACACACACATACATACATACATACGTACATGCATGCATACACACGTGCATACATACACACACACAAATACACACATACATAATACACACATACACAAACACACACAGATACATACATACATACATACATACATACATGCATACACACACACACATACACACATACATAATACACACATACACACATGCAAACATACAAACACACGAATACACACATACATAATACACACATACACAAACACACACACATACATACATACATACGTACATGCATGCATACACACGTGCATACATACACACACACAAATACACAAATACATAATACACACATACACAAACACACACAGATACATACATACATACATACATATATACATGCATACACACACACACATACACACATACATAATACACACATACACACACACACCCACACAAATACACACATACACAAACACACACACATACATACATACATACATGCATGCAAACATGCATGCATACATACAAACATACATACGTACACACATACATACATGCATACACACACACACATACACACATACATAATACACACATACACACGTGCAAACATACAAACACACGAATACACACATACATAATACACACATACACAAACACACACACACATACATACATGCATGCATACATACATACATACACACATACATAATACACACATGCATACATACATACATACATGCATGCATACATACAAACATACATACGTACCTAACCTAACCTAACCTAACCTAACCTTACCTAACCTAACCTAACCTAACCTAACCTAACCTAACCGAACCTAACCTAACCTAACCTAACCTTACCTAACCTAACCTAACCTATACACAAACACACACACATACATACATGCATGCATACATACATACATACATACATGCATGCATACATACAAACACACAAATACACACATGCATACATACACACACATACACACATACATAATACACACATACACACATGCAAACATACAAACACACGAATACACACATACATAATACACACATACACAAACACACACACATACATACATGCATGCATACAAACATACATACATACGTACATACATACATTCATACATACATGCATACACATACACAAATACACACATATATAATACACACATACACGCATGCAAACATACAAACACAAGAATACACACATACATACATACATGCGTACATACATGCATGCATACATACAAACATACATACGTACATACATACATACATGCATAAACACACACACATACACACATACACACATGCAAACATACAAACACAAGAATACACACATACATAATACACACATACACAAACGCACACACACATACGTAAATGCATGCATACATACAAACATACATACATACATGCATACACACACACACATACATACATACATACATACATGCATGCATACACACATGCATACATACACATACATAATACACACATACACAAACACATACATACATACATACATACATGCATGCATACATACAAACATACATACGTACTACATAATACACACATACACAAACACACACACATACATACATGCATGCATACAAACATACATACATACGTACATACATACACACACACAAATACACACATGCAAACATACAAACACACACAAACACACATACATAATACACACATACACACACACACCCACACAAATACACACATACACAAACACACACACATACATACATACATACATGCATGCAAACATGCATGCATACATACAAACATACATACGTACACACATACATACATGCATACACACACACACATAAACACATACATAATACACACATACACACGTGCAAACATACAAACACACGAATACACACATACATAATACACACATACACAAACACACACACACACATACATACATGCATGCATACATACAAACATACACACATACATAATACACACATGCATACATACATACATAAACACATGCATACATACACACACACACATACACACATATATAATACACACATACACACATGCAAACATACAAACACACGAATACACACATACATAATACACACATACACAAACACACACACATACATACATGCATGCATACAAACATACAAACATACGTACATACATACACACACACAAATACACACATGCAAACATACAAACACACACAAACACACATACATAATACACACATACACACACACACCCACACAAATACACACATACACAAACACACACACATACATACATACATACATGCATGCAAACATGCATGCATACATACAAACATACATACGTACACACATACATACATGCATACACACACACACATACACACATACATAATACACACATACACACGTGCAAACATACAAACACACGAATACACACATACATAATACACACATACACAAACACACACACACATACATACATGCATGCATACATACATACATACACACATACATAATACACACATGCATACATACATACATACATGCATGCATATATACAAACATACATACGTACCTAACCTAACCTAACCTAACCTAACCTTACCTAACCTAACCTAACCTAACCTAACCTAACCTAACCGAACCTAACCTAACCTAACCTAACCTAACCTAACCTAACCTAACCTATACACAAACACACACAAATACACACATGCAAACATACAAACACACACAAACACACATATATAATACACACATACACACACACACCCACACAAATACACACATACACAAACACACACACATACATACATACATACATGCATGCATACATACAAACATACATACGTACATACATACACACACACAAATACACACATGCAAACATACAAACACACACAAACACACATACATAATACACACATACATAATACACACATACACACACACACACCCACACAAATACACACACACACATACAAACATACATACATGCATGCATACATACAAACATACATACGTACACACATACATACATGCATACACACACACACACATACACACATACATAATACACACATACACACGTGCAAACATACAAACACACGAATACACACATACATAATACACACATACACAAACACACACACACACATACATACATGAATGCATACATACATACATACACACATACATAATACACACATGCATACATACATACATACATGCATGCATACATACAAACATACATACGTACCTAACCTAACCTAACCTAACCTAACCTTACCTAACCTAACCTAACCTAACCTAACCTAACCTAACCGAACCTAACCTAACCTAACCTAACCTAACCTAACCTAACCTAACCTAACCTAACCTAACCTAACCTTACCTAACCTAACCTAACCTATACACAAACACACACACATACATACATGCATGCATACATACATACATACATACATGCATGCATACATACAAACATACATACGTACATACATACATACATGCATAAACACACACACATACACACATACACACATGCAAACATACAAACACAAGAATACACACATACATAATACACACATACACAAACACACACACACATACGTAAATGCATGCATACATACAACTATACATACATACATGCATACACACACACACATACATACATACATACATACATGCATGCATACACACATGCATACATACACATACATAATACACACATACACAAACACATACATACATACATACATACATGCATGCATACATACAAACATACATACGTACATACATACACACACATATATACACACATGCAAACATACAAACACACACAAACACACATACATAATACACACATACACACACACACACCCACACAAATACACACATACACAAACACACACACATACATACATACATACATGCATGCAAACATGCATGCATACATACAAACATACATACGTACACACATACATACATGCATACACACACACATACACACATACATAATACACACATACACACGTGCAAACATACAAACACACGAATACACACATACATAATACACACATACACAAACACACACACACACATACATACATGCATGCATACATACATACATACACACATACATAATACACACATACACGAACACACACACATACATACATACATACGTACATGCATGCATACACACGTGCATACATACACACACACAAATACACACATACATAATACACACATACACAAACACACACAGATACATACATACATACATACATACATACATGCATACACACACACACATACACACATACATAATACACACATACACACATGCAAACATACAAACACACGAATACACACATACATAATACACACATACACAAACACACACACATACATACAAGCATGCATACAAACATACATACATACGTACATACATACATACATACATACATGCATACACATTCACACAAACACACATACACACATACATAATACACACATACACACACACACACCCACACAAATACACACATACACAAACACACACACATACATACATACATACATGCATGCATACATACAAACATACATACGTACATACATACACACACACAAATACACACATGCAAACATACAAACACACACAAACACACATACATAATACACACATACACACACACACACCCACACAAATACACACATACACAAACACACACACATACATACATACATACATGCATGCAAACATGCATGCATACATACAAACATACATACGTACACACATACATACATGCATACACACACACATACACACATACATAATACACACATACACACGTGCAAACATACAAACACACGAATACACACATACATAATACACACATACACAAACACACACACACACATACATACATGCATGCATACATACATACATACACACATACATAATACACACATACACGAACACACACACATACATACATACATACGTACATGCATGCATACACACGTGCATACATACACACACACAAATACACACATACACAAACACACACAGATACATACATACATACATACATATATACATGCATACACACACACACATACACACATACATAATACACACATACACACACACACCCACACAAATACACACATACACAAACACACACACATACATACATACATACATGCATGCAAACATGCATGCATACATACAAACATACATACGTACACACATACATACATGCATACACACACACACATACACACATACATAATACACACATACACACGTGCAAACATACAAACACACGAATACACACATACATAATACACACATACACGCATGCAAACATACAAACACAAGAATACACACATACATACATACATGCGTACATACATGCATGCATACATACAAACATACATACGTACATACATACATACATGCATAAACACACACACATACACACATACACACATGCAAACATACAAACACAAGAATACACACATACATAATACACACATACACAAACGCACACACACATACGTAAATGCATGCATACATACAAACATACATACATACATGCATACACACACACACATACATACATACATACATACATGCATGCATACACACATGCATACATACACATACATAATACACACATACACAAACACATACATACATACATACATACATGCATGCATACAAACATACATACATACGTACATACATACACACACACAAATACACACATGCAAACATACAAACACACACAAACACACATACATAATACACACATACACACACACACCCACACAAATACACACATACACAAACACACACACATACATACATACATACATGCATGCAAACATGCATGCATACATACAAACATACATACGTACACACATACATACATGCATACACACACACACATAAACACATACATAATACACACATACACACGTGCAAACATACAAACACACGAATACACACATACATAATACACACATACACAAACACACACACACACATACATACATGCATGCATACATACAAACATACACACATACATAATACACACATGCATACATACATACATACACACATGCATACATACACACACACACATACACACATATATAATACACACATACACACATGCAAACATACAAACACACGAATACACACATACATAATACACACATACACAAACACACACACATACATACATGCATGCATACAAACATACAAACATACGTACATACATACACACACACAAATACACACATGCAAACATACAAACACACACAAACACACATACATAATACACACATACACACACACACCCACACAAATACACACATACACAAACACACACACATACATACATACATACATGCATGCAAACATGCATGCATACATACAAACATACATACGTACACACATACATACATGCATACACACACACACATACACACATACATAATACACACATACATAATACACACATACACACGTGCAAACATACAAACACACGAATACACACATACATAATACACACATACACAAACACACACACACATACATACATGCATGCATACATACATACATACACACATACATAATACACACATGCATACATACATACATACATGCATGCATACATACAAACATACATACGTACCTAACCTAACCTAACCTAACCTAACCTTACCTAACCTAACCTAACCTAACCTAACCTAACCTAACCGAACCTAACCTAACCTAACCTAACCTAACCTATACACAAACACACACAAATACACACATGCAAACATACAAACACACACAAACACACATATATAATACACACATACACACACACACCCACACAAATACACACATACACAAACACACACACATACATACATACATACATGCATGCATACATACAAACATACATACGTACATACATACACACACACAAATACACACATGCAAACATACAAACACACACAAACACACATACATAATACACACATACATAATACACACATACACACACACACACCCACACAAATACACACACACACATACATACATACATACATGCATGCATACATACAAACATACATACGTACACACATACATACATGCATACACACACACACACATACACACATACATAATACACACATACACACGTGCAAACATACAAACACACGAATACACACATACATAATACACACATACACAAACACACACACACACATACATACATGCATGCATACATACATACATACACACATACATAATACACACATGCATACATACATACATACATGCATGCATACATACAAACATACATACGTACCTAACCTAACCTAACCTTACCTAACCTTACCTCACCTAACCTAACCTAACCTAACCTAACCTAACCGAACCTAACCTAACCTAACCTAACCTAACCTAACCTAACCTAACCTATACACAAACACACACACATACATACATGCATGCATACATACATACATACATACATACATGCATGCATACATACAAACACACAAATACACACATGCATACATACACACAAACATACACACATACATCATACACACATACACAAACACACACACATACATACATGCATGCATACAAACATACATACATACGTACATACATACATACATACATACATACCTAACCTTACCTAACCTAACCTAACCTAACCTAACCTAACCGAACCTAACCTAACCTAACCTAACCTAACCTAACCTAACCTAACCTAACCTAACCTAACCTAACCTATACACAAACACACACACATACATACATGCATGCATACATACATACATACATACATGCATGCATACATACAAACATACATACGTACATACATACATACATGCATAAACACACACACATACACACATACACACATGCAAACATACAAACACAAGAATACACACATACATAATACACACATACACAAACACACACACACATACGTAAATGCATGCATACATACAACTATACATACATACATGCATACACACACACACATACATACATACATACATACATGCATGCATACACACATGCATACATACACATACATAATACACACATACACAAACACATACATACATACATACATACATGCATGCATACATACAAACATACATACGTACATACATACACACACACAAATACACACATGCAAACATACAAACACACACAAACACACATACATAATACACACATACACACACACACACACACCCACACAAATACACACATACACAAACACACACACATACATACATACATACATGCATGCATACATACAAACATACATACGTACATACATACACACACACAAATACACACATGCAAACATACAAACACACACAAACACACATACATAATACACACATACACACACACACACCCACACAAATACACACATACACAAACACACACACATACATACATGCATACACACACACACATACACACATACATAATACACACATACACACATGCAAACATACAAACACACGAATACACACATACATAATACACACATACACAAACACACACACATACTGACATTCATGCATACAAACATACATACATACGTACATACATACATACATACATACATGCATACACATACACACATACACACATACATAATACACACATACACGCATGCAAACATACAAACACAAGAATACACACATACATACATACATGCATACATACATGCATGCATACATACAAACATACATACGTACATACATACATACATGCATAAACACACACACATACACACATACACACATGCAAACATACAAACACAAGAATACACACATACATAATACACACATACACAAACACACACACACATACGTAAATGCATGCATACATACAACTATACATACATGCATGCATACATACAAACATACATACGTACATACATACATACATGCATAAACACACACACATACACACATACACACATGCAAACATACAAACACAAGAATACACACATACATAATACACACATACACAAACACACACACACATACGTAAATGCATGCATACATACAACTATACAAACATACATGCATACACACACACACATACATACATACATACATACATGCATGCATACACACATGCATACATACACATACATAATACACACATACATACATACATACATACATGCATGCATACATACAAACATACATACGTACATTCATACACACACACAAATACACACATGCAAACATACAAACACACACAAACACACATACATAATACACACATACACACACACACACACCCACACAAATACACACATACACAAACACACACACATACATACATACATACATGCATGCATACATACAAACATACATACGTACA
>NW_027518449.1:944292-951792 GCF_051622035.1 Arctopsyche grandis | reverse complement strand
CATACAAACACACGAATACACACATACATAATACACACATACACAAACACACACACACACATACATACATGCATGCATACATACATACATACACACATACATAATACACACATACACGAACACACACACATACATACATACATACGTACATGCATGCATACACACGTGCATACATACACACACACAAATACACAAATACATAATACACACATACACAAACACACACAGATACATACATACATACATACATATATACATGCATACACACACACACATACACACATACATAATACACACATACACACACACACCCACACAAATACACACATACACAAACACACACACATACATACATACATACATGCATGCAAACATGCATGCATACATACAAACATACATACGTACACACATACATACATGCATACACACACACACATACACACATACATAATACACACATACACACGTGCAAACATACAAACACACGAATACACACATACATAATACACACATACACAAACACACACACACATACATACATGCATGCATACATACATACATACACACATACATAATACACACATGCATACATACATACATACATGCATGCATACATACAAACATACATACGTACCTAACCTAACCTAACCTAACCTAACCTTACCTAACCTAACCTAACCTAACCTAACCTAACCTAACCGAACCTAACCTAACCTAACCTAACCTTACCTAACCTAACCTAACCTATACACAAACACACACACATACATACATGCATGCATACATACATACATACATACATGCATGCATACATACAAACACACAAATACACACATGCATACATACACACACATACACACATACATAATACACACATACACACATGCAAACATACAAACACACGAATACACACATACATAATACACACATACACAAACACACACACATACATACATGCATGCATACAAACATACATACATACGTACATACATACATACATACATACATGCATACACATACACAAATACACACATATATAATACACACATACACGCATGCAAACATACAAACACAAGAATACACACATACATACATACATGCGTACATACATGCATGCATACATACAAACATACATACGTACATACATACATACATGCATAAACACACACACATACACACATACACACATGCAAACATACAAACACAAGAATACACACATACATAATACACACATACACAAACGCACACACACATACGTAAATGCATGCATACATACAAACATACATACATACATGCATACACACACACACATACATACATACATACATACATGCATGCATACACACATGCATACATACACATACATAATACACACATACACAAACACATACATACATACATACATACATGCATGCATACATACAAACATACATACGTACTACATAATACACACATACACAAACACACACACATACATACATGCATGCATACAAACATACATACATTCGTACATACATACACACACACAAATACACACATGCAAACATACAAACACACACAAACACACATACATAATACACACATACACACACACACCCACACAAATACACACATACACAAACACACACACATACATACATACATACATGCATGCAAACATGCATGCATACATACAAACATACATACGTACACACATACATACATGCATACACACACACACATAAACACATACATAATACACACATACACACGTGCAAACATACAAACACACGAATACACACATACATAATACACACATACACAAACACACACACACACATACATACATGCATGCATACATACAAACATACACACATACATAATACACACATGCATACATACATACATAAACACATGCATACATACACACACACACATACACACATATATAATACACACATACACACATGCAAACATACAAACACACGAATACACACATACATAATACACACATACACAAACACACACACATACATACATGCATGCATACAAACATACAAACATACGTACATACATACACACACACAAATACACACATGCAAACATACAAACACACACAAACACACATACATAATACACACATACACACACACACCCACACAAATACACACATACACAAACACACACACATACATACATACATACATGCATGCAAACATGCATGCATACATACAAACATACATACGTACACACATACATACATGCATACACACACACACATACACACATACATAATACACACATACACACGTGCAAACATACAAACACACGAATACACACATACATAATACACACATACACAAACACACACACACATACATACATGCATGCATACATACATACATACACACATACATAATACACACATGCATACATACATACATACATGCATGCATATATACAAACATACATACGTACCTAACCTAACCTAACCTAACCTAACCTTACCTAACCTAACCTAACCTAACCTAACCTAACCTAACCGAACCTAACCTAACCTAACCTAACCTAACCTAACCTAACCTAACCTATACACAAACACACACAAATACACACATGCAAACATACAAACACACACAAACACACATATATAATACACACATACACACACACACCCACACAAATACACACATACACAAACACACACACATACATACATACATACATGCATGCATACATACAAACATACATACGTACATACATACACACACACAAATACACACATGCAAACATACAAACACACACAAACACACATACATAATACACACATACATAATACACACATACACACACACACACCCACACAAATACACACACACACATACAAACATACATACATGCATGCATACATACAAACATACATACGTACACACATACATACATGCATACACACACACACACATACACACATACATAATACACACATACACACGTGCAAACATACAAACACACGAATACACACATACATAATACACACATACACAAACACACACACACACATACATACATGAATGCATACATACATACATACACACATACATAATACACACATGCATACATACATACATACATGCATGCATACATACAAACATACATACGTACCTAACCTAACCTAACCTAACCTAACCTTACCTAACCTAACCTAACCTAACCTAACCTAACCTAACCGAACCTAACCTAACCTAACCTAACCTAACCTAACCTAACCTAACCTAACCTAACCTAACCTAACCTAACCTAACCTAACCTATACACAAACACACACACATACATACATGCATGCATACATACATACATACATACATGCATGCATACATACAAACATACATACGTACATACATACATACATGCATAAACACACACACATACACACATACACACATGCAAACATACAAACACAAGAATACACACATACATAATACACACATACACAAACACACACACACATACGTAAATGCATGCATACATACAACTATACATACATACATGCATACACACACACACATACATACATACATACATACATGCATGCATACACACATGCATACATACACATACATAATACACACATACACAAACACATACATACATACATACATACATGCATGCATACATACAAACATACATACGTACATACATACACACACATATATACACACATGCAAACATACAAACACACACAAACACACATACATAATACACACATACACACACACACACCCACACAAATACACACATACACAAACACACACACATACATACATACATACATGCATGCAAACATGCATGCATACATACAAACATACATACGTACACACATACATACATGCATACACACACACATACACACATACATAATACACACATACACACGTGCAAACATACAAACACACGAATACACACATACATAATACACACATACACAAACACACACACACACATACATACATGCATGCATACATACATACATACACACATACATAATACACACATACACGAACACACACACATACATACATACATACGTACATGCATGCATACACACGTGCATACATACACACACACAAATACACACATACATAATACACACATACACAAACACACACAGATACATACATACATACATACATACATACATGCATACACACACACACATACACACATACATAATACACACATACACACATGCAAACATACAAACACACGAATACACACATACATAATACACACATACACAAACACACACACATACATACAAGCATGCATACAAACATACATACATACGTACATACATACATACATACATACATGCATACACATTCACACAAACACACATACACACATACATAATACACACATACACACACACACACCCACACAAATACACACATACACAAACACACACACATACATACATACATACATGCATGCATACATACAAACATACATACGTACATACATACACACACACAAATACACACATGCAAACATACAAACACACACAAACACACATACATAATACACACATACACACACACACACCCACACAAATACACACATACACAAACACACACACATACATACATACATACATGCATGCAAACATGCATGCATACATACAAACATACATACGTACACACATACATACATGCATACACACACACATACACACATACATAATACACACATACACACGTGCAAACATACAAACACACGAATACACACATACATAATACACACATACACAAACACACACACACACATACATACATGCATGCATACATACATACATACACACATACATAATACACACATACACGAACACACACACATACATACATACATACGTACATGCATGCATACACACGTGCTTACATACACACACACAAATACACACATACACAAACACACACAGATACATACATACATACATACATATATACATGCATACACACACACACATACACACATACATAATACACACATACACACACACACCCACACAAATACACACATACACAAACACACACACATACATACATACATACATGCATGCAAACATGCATGCATACATACAAACATACATACGTACACACATACATACATGCATACACACACACACATACACACATACATAATACACACATACACACGTGCAAACATACAAACACACGAATACACACATACATAATACACACATACACGCATGCAAACATACAAACACAAGAATACACACATACATACATACATGCGTACATACATGCATGCATACATACAAACATACATACGTACATACATACATACATGCATAAACACACACACATACACACATACACACATGCAAACATACAAACACAAGAATACACACATACATAATACACACATACACAAACGCACACACACATACGTAAATGCATGCATACATACAAACATACATACATACATGCATACACACACACACATACATACATACATACATACATGCATGCATACACACATGCATACATACACATACATAATACACACATACACAAACACATACATACATACATACATACATGCATGCATACAAACATACATACATACGTACATACATACACACACACAAATACACACATGCAAACATACAAACACACACAAACACACATACATAATACACACATACACACACACACCCACACAAATACACACATACACAAACACACACACATACATACATACATACATGCATGCAAACATGCATGCATACATACAAACATACATACGTACACACATACATACATGCATACACACACACACATAAACACATACATAATACACACATACACACGTGCAAACATACAAACACACGAATACACACATACATAATACACACATACACAAACACACACACACACATACATACATGCATGCATACATACAAACATACACACATACATAATACACACATGCATACATACATACATACACACATGCATACATACACACACACACATACACACATATATAATACACACATACACACATGCAAACATACAAACACACGAATACACACATACATAATACACACATACACAAACACACACACATACATACATGCATGCATACAAACATACAAACATACGTACATACATACACACACACAAATACACACATGCAAACATACAAACACACACAAACACACATACATAATACACACATACACACACACACCCACACAAATACACACATACACAAACACACACACATACATACATACATACATGCATGCAAACATGCATGCATACATACAAACATACATACGTACACACATACATACATGCATACACACACACACATACACACATACATAATACACACATACATAATACACACATACACACGTGCAAACATACAAACACACGAATACACACATACATAATACACACATACACAAACACACACACACATACATACATGCATGCATACATACATACATACACACATACATAATACACACATGCATACATACATACATACATGCATGCATACATACAAACATACATACGTACCTAACCTAACCTAACCTAACCTAACCTTACCTAACCTAACCTAACCTAACCTAACCTAACCTAACCGAACCTAACCTAACCTAACCTAACCTAACCTATACACAAACACACACAAATACACACATGCAAACATACAAACACACACAAACACACATATATAATACACACATACACACACACACCCACACAAATACACACATACACAAACACACACACATACATACATACATACATGCATGCATACATACAAACATACATACGTACATACATACACACACACAAATACACACATGCAAACATACAAACACACACAAACACACATACATAATACACACATACATAATACACACATACACACACACACACCCACACAAATACACACACACACATACATACATACATACATGCATGCATACATACAAACATACATACGTACACACATACATACATGCATACACACACACACACAAAAACACATACATAATACACACATACACACGTGCAAACATACAAACACACGAATACACACATACATAATACACACATACACAAACACACACACACACATACATACATGCATGCATACATACATACATACACACATACATAATACACACATGCATACATACATACATACATGCATGCATACATACAAACATACATACGTACCTAACCTAACCTAACCTTACCTAACCTTACCTCACCTAACCTAACCTAACCTAACCTAACCTAACCGAACCTAACCTAACCTAACCTAACCTAACCTAACCTAACCTAACCTATACACAAACACACACACATACATACATGCATGCATACATACATACATACATACATACATGCATGCATACATACAAACACACAAATACACACATGCATACATACACACAAACATACACACATACATAAT